>NC_054473.1:97704573-97724573 GCF_017639515.1 Carcharodon carcharias
TCACACACACACACACACACACACACACACACACACTGGGAAACTCTCAAACACACAAACACACACACACACTGGGAAACTGTCTCTCACACACATACCTGGAAAATGTCTCACAGACACACACACTTTGAAACTTTCTCACACACACACACTGGGAAACTGTCTCACACACACACATTGGGAAACTGCTCTCACAAATACACACACACACTGGGACACTGTCTCACACACACACACTGGGAAACTGTCTCACACACACACACTGGGAAAATGTCTCTCACAGACACACACACATACTGAGAAACTGTCTCACACACAAACACACACACACACTGGTATACTGTCTCTCACACTCACACACACACTGGGAAACTGTCTCATCACACATACACTCTGGGAAACTGTCTCACACACACACACGCACACATACTCTGGGAAACTGTCTCATCACACACAAACTCTGGGAAACTGTCTCACACACACACACACTGGGAAACTGTCTCACACATACACACACACACTGCGAAACTGTCTCACACACACACACTGGGAAATTGTCTCTCACAGACACACACACATACTGAGAAACTGTCTCACACACAAAAACACACACACACTGGGAAACTCTCTCTCACACATACACACACACACTGGGAAACTGTCTCATCACACACACACTCTGGGAAACTGCCTCACACACACACACACAGGAAAATGTCTCACAGACACACACACTTTGAAACTTTCTCACACACACACACTGGGAAACTGTCTCACACAGACAGAGACACTGGGAAACTGTCTCACACAAAAATGCACACTGCGAAACTGTGTCACACACACACACACACACACACAAGGAAACTGTCTCACACACACACACACACTGGGAATCTTTCTCACATACACATACACACAAACAGTGGGAAAATATCTGACACACACACACACACACACACCACACACTGGGAAACTGTCTTTCACAGACATACAAACACACACACACACTGGGAAACTGCTCTCACAAATGCACACACACACTGGGACACTGTCTCACGCACACACACTGGGAACCTGTCACACACACACACACACACACACACACACACACACACACACAGTCTCACTGTCTCACACACACACATTGGGAAAATGTCTCTCACAGACACACACACATACTGAGAAACTGTCTCACACACAAACACACACACACACTGGGAAACTGTCTCTCACACTCACACACACACTGGGAAACTGTCTCAACACACACACACTCTGGGAAACTGTCTCACACACACACACACTCTGGGAAACTGTCTCACACACACACACAAACACACACACACACTCTGGGAAACTGTCTCTCACACACACACACACTGGGAAACTGTCTCACACACACAGAGACACTGGGAAACTGTCTCACACATACACACACACACTGGGAAACTGTCTCACACACAGACACACAAACTGGGAAATTTTTCTCACATACACATACACACAAACAGTGGGAAACTGTCTGACACAGACACATACACACAGACTGGGAAAATGTCTCACACACCCACGCACCACGCACACTGGGAAACTGTCTCTCTCACACACACACACACACACACACACACACACACACACACACACACACACACACACACACTGGGAAACTGTCTCACACATACACAGACACACCGGGAAACTGTCTCACACACACACACTGGGAAACTGTCTCTCTCACACAAACATACATACTGGAATACTGTCTGAAACAGACACACACACAAAGACTGGGAAACTGTCTCACACACACAAACACACACACACACTGGGAAACTGTCTCTCACACTCACACACACACTGGGAATCTGTTACACACACACACACACACACACACACACACACACTCACACACAAACTGGGAAACTGTCTCACACACAACACACACACTGGGAAACTGTCTCACACATACACACACACATACTTGGAAACTGTCTTAAACACATGCACACAAACACAGTGGTAAACTGTCTCGCACACTCACACACACACTGGGAAACTGTCACACATACACACACACACACACACACACACACAGGGAAACTGTCTCTACACACACACACTGGGAAAATGTCTCTCACAGACACACACACATACTGCAAAAATGTCTCACACACAAACACACAAACACAATGGGAAACTGTCTCTCACACTCACACACACACTGGGAAACTGTCTCATCACACACACACTCTGGGAAACTGTCTCACACACAGACACAAACACTGGGAAACTGTCTCACGCACACACACACACACACACACACACTTTGGAAACTGTCTCACGCACACACACTGTGAAACTGTCTCACACACACACATACACTGGGAAACAGTCTCACACACACACAAACACTGGGAAACTGTCTCACACACTAGGCAACTGTCCCTCTCACAGACACACACACTGGGAAACTGTCTCACAAACACACACACACAATAAGAAACTGTCTCTCACAGACAAACACACACACAATGGTAAACTGCCTCACACACACACACTCACACACACACACACACACACACAAAGCGACAGTGGGAACCAGTCTCTCACAGACACACACACTGGGAACCTGTCTCACAAAAACACACACTGGGAAACAGTCTCACACTCACCCACACACACAAACATACACTCGGAAACTCCCGCACACACATAAACATGCACACACAGTGGGAAATTGTCTCACACACACACAGACACATTGGGAAACTGTCTCACAAATACACAAACACACTGGGAAACTGTCTCACACACACATACTGGGAAACTGTCTCACACACACACACACACTGGGAAACTGTCTTGCACACACACACACACACACACTGGGAAAGTGTCTCACACACACACACACACACTCAAACTGCGATAATGTCTCCTACAAACACAAACAGACTGGGAAACTGTCACACACACACACACACAGTCTGGGAAACTTTCTCAAACACACACACACACACTGGGAAACTCTCTCACACACGCACACTCACTGGGAAACCGTCTCACACACACACACACGCTGGGAAAATGACTCTCACACACACACTCAGACAAACTGGGAAACTGTCTCACCCACACACGCACACACTCGGAAAATGTCCCACACACACACACGCACACTGGGAATCTGTCTCTCACACACACACACACACAAACTGGGAAACATTCCCAGACACACTGTAAAACTTTCTCACACCAACAAACAAACAGACACGCACACGCACACACTGGGAAAATGCCTCTCACATAAACACACACACACACACACTGGGAAACTCTCACCCACACACACACAGGAAAATGTCTCACAAACACACACACTTTGAAACTATCTCACAAACACACACTGGGAAACTGTCTCACACAGACAGAGACACTGGGAAACTGTCTCACACACACACGTACACTGGGAAACTGTCTCACACACATACACACACAAGGAAACTGTCTCACACACACGCACACACTGGGAATCTTTCTCACATACACATACACACAAACAGTGGGAAACTATCTGACACACACACACACACCACACAGACTGGGAAACTGTCTTTCACACACATACAAACACACACACACATTGGGAAACTGCTCTCACAAATACACACACACACTGGGACACTGTCTCACACACACACACTGGGAAAATGTCTCCCACAGACACACACACATACTGAGAAACTGTCTCACACACAAACACACACACACACTGAGAAACTGTCTCTCACACTCACACACACACTGGGAAACTGTCTCATCACACACACACTTTGGGAAACTGTCTCACAAATACACACACACACTGGGACACTGTCTCACACACACACACTGGGAAACTGTCACACACACACACACACACACACACACACACACACACACAAACTGGGAAACTGTCTCACACATACACACACACACTGGGAAACTGTCTCACACACACACACTGGGAAAATGTCTCTCACAGACACACACACATACTGAGAAACTGTCTCACACACAAACACACACACACACTGGGAAACTGTCTCTCACACTCACACACACACTGGGAAACTGTCTCATCACACACACACTCTGGGAAACTGTCTCACACACACACACACAGGAAAATGTCTCACAGACACACACACTTTGAAACTTTCTCACACACACACACTGGGAAACTGTCTCACACACACAGAGACACTGGGAAAGTGTCTCACACACAGACGCACACAGTGAAACTGTCTCACACACACACACACACACACACACAAGGAAACTGTCTCACACACATACACACACACTGGGAATCTTTCTCACATACACATACACACAAACAGTGGGAAAATATCTGACACACACACACATCACACACACTGGGAAACTGTCTTTCACACACATACAAACACACACACACACACTGGGAAACTGCTCTCAAAAATACACACACACACTGCGACACTGTCTCACACACACACACTGGGAAACTGTCACACACACACACACACACACACACACACACACACTGGCAAACTGTCTCACACATACACACACACACTGGGAAACTGTCTCACACACACACACTGGCAAAATGTCTCTCACATACACACACACATACTGAGAAACTGTCTCACACACAAACACACACACACACTGGGAAACTGTCTCTCACACTCACACACACACTGGGAAACTGTCTCATCACACACACACTCTGGGAAAATGTCTCTCACACACACACACACACTGGAAACTGTCTCACACACATACACACACACACACACAAGGAAACTGTCTCACACACACACACACTGGGAATCTTTCTCACATACACATACACACAAACAGTGGGAAAATATCTGACACACACACACCACACACACTGGGAAACTGTCTTTCACACACATACAAACACACAAACACACTGGGAAACTGCTCTCACAAATACACACACACACTGGGACACTGTCTCACACACACACACTGGGAAACTGTCACACACACACACACACACACTGGGAAACTGTCTCACACATACACACACACTGGGAAACTGTCTCACACACACACACTGGGAAAATGTCTCTCACAGACACACACACATACTGAGAAACTGTCTCACACACAAACACACACACACACTGGGAAACTGTCTCTCACACTCACACACACACTGGGAAACTGTCTCATCACACACACACTCTGGGAAACTGTCTCACACACGCACACACACACTGGAAACTGTCTCTCACACACACACACACACACACTCTGGGAAACTGTCTCACACACACACACACACTGGGAAACTTTCTCACACACACAGAGACACTGGGAAACTGTCTCACACATACACACACACACTGGGAAACTGTCTCACACACAGACACACAAACTGGGAAATTTTTCTCACATACACATACACACAAACAGTGGGAAACTGTCTGACACAGACACATACACACAGACTGGGAAAATGTCTCACACACACACGCACCACGCACACTGGGAAACTGTCTCTCTCACACACACACACACACACACACACACACACACACACACACACACACACACTGGTAAACTGTCTCACACATAAACAGACACACCGGGAAACTGTCTCACACACACACACTGGGAAACTGTCTCTCTCACACAAACACACATACTGGAATACTGTCTGAAACAGACACACACACAAAGACTGGGAAACTGTCTCACACACACACACACACAAACACTGGGAAACTGTCTCTCACACTCACACACACACTGGGAATCTGTTACACACACACACACACACACACACACACTCACACACAAACTGGGAAACTGTCTCACACACAACACACACACTGGGAAACTGTCTCACACATACACACACACATACTTGGAAACTGTCTTAAACACATGCACACAAACACAGTGGTAAACTGTCTCGCACACTCACACACACACACTGGGAAACTGTCACACATACACACACACACACACACACACACAGGGAAACTGTCTCTACACACACACACTGGGAAAATGTCTCTCACAGACACACACACATACTGCAAAAATGTCTCACACACAAACACACAAACACAATGGGAAACTGTCTCTCACACTCACACACACACTGGGAAACTGTCTCATCACACACACACTCTGGGAAACTGTCTCACACACACACACAAACACTGGGAAACTGTCTCACGCACACACACACACACACACACACACTTTGGAAACTGTCTCACGCACACACACTGTGAAACTGTCTCACACACACACATACACTGGGAAACAGTCTCACACACACACAAACACTGGGAAACTGTCTCACACACTAGGCAACTGTCCCTCTCACAGACACACACATTGGGAAACTGTCTCACAAACACACACACACAATAGGAAACTGTCTCTCAAAGACAAACACACACACAATGGTAAACTGCCTCACACACACACACTCACACACACACACACACACACACAAAGCGACAGTGGGAACCAGTCTCTCACAGACACACACACTGGGAACCTGTCTCACAAAAACACACACTGGGAAACAGTCTCACACTCACCCACACACACAAACATACACTCGGAAACTCCCTCACACACATAAACATGCACACACAGTGGGAAATTGTCTCACACACACACAGACACATTGGGAAACTGTCTCACAAATACACAAACACACTGGGAAACTGTCTCACACACACATACTGGGAAACAGTCTCACACACACACACACACTGGGAAACTGTCTTGCACACACACACACACACACTGGGAAAGTGTCTCACACACACACACACACACTCAAACTGCGATAATGTCTCCTACAAACACAAACAGACTGGGAAACTGTCACACACACACACACACACACAGTCTGGGAAACTTTCTCAAACACACACACACACACTGGGAAACTCTCTCACACACGCACACTCACTGGGAAACCGTCTCACACACACACACACGCTGGGAAAATGACTCTCACACACACACTCAGACAAACTGGGAAACTGCCTCACCCACACACGCACACACTCGGAAAATGTCCCACACGCACACACGCACACTGGGAATCTGTCTCTCACACACACACACACACAAACTGGGAAACATTCCCAGACACACTGTAAAACTTTCTCACACCAACAAACAAACAGACACGCACACGCACACACTGGGAAAATGCCTCTCACATACACACACACACACACACACACACTGGGAAACTCTCACCCACACACACACAGGAAAATGTCTCACAAACACACACACTTTGAAACTATCTCACAAACACACACTGGGAAACTGTCTCACACACACAGAGACACTGGGAAACTGTCTCACACACACACGTACACTGGGAAACTGTCTCACACACATACACACACAAGGAAACTGTCTCACACACGCACACACACTGGGAATCTTTCTCATATAAACATACACACAAACAGTGGGAAACTATCTGACACAAACACACACACCACACACACTGGGAAACTGTCTTTCACACACATACAAACACACACACACACTGGGAAACTGTCACACACACACACACACACAAACACACACACTGGCAAACTGTCTCACACATACACACACACACTGGGAAACTGTCTCTCACACACACACTGGCAAAATGTCTCTCACAGACACACACACATACTGAGAAACTGTCTCACACACAAACACACACACACACTGGGAAACTGTCTCTCACACTCACACACACACTGGGAAACTGTCTCATCACACACACACTCTGGGAAACTGTCTCTCACACACACACACACACACTGGAAACTGTCTCACACACATACACACACACACACACAAGGAAACTGTCTCACACACACACACACTGGGAATCTTTCTCACATACACATACACACAAACAGTGGGAAAATATCTGACACACACACACCACACACACTGGGAAACTGTCTTTCACACACATACAAACACACAAACACACTGGGAAACTGCTCTCACAAATACACACACACACTGGGACACTGTCTCACACACACACACTGGGAAACTGTCACACACACACACACACACACACACACTGGGAAACTGTCTCACACATACACACACACTGGGAAACTGTCTCACACACACACACTGGGAAAATGTCTCTCACAGACACACACACATACTGAGAAAGTGTCTCACACACAAACACACACACACACTGGGAAACTGTCTCTCACACTCACACACACACTGGGAAACTGTCTCATCACACACACACTCTGGGAAACTGTCTCACACACGCACACACACTCTGGAAACTATCTCACACACACACACACACTGGGAAACTTTCTCACACACACAGAGACACTGGGAAACTGTCTCACACATACACACACACAGTGGGAAACTGTCTCACACACAGACACACAAACTGGGAAATTTTTCTCACATACACATACACACAAACAGTGGGAAACTGTCTGACACAGACACATACACACAGACTGGGAAAATGTCTCACACACACACGCACCATGCACACTGGGAAACTGTCTCTCTCTCTCACACACACACACACACACACAAACACACACACACTGGGAAACTGTCTCACACATACACAGACACACCGGGAAACTGTCTCACACACACACACTGGGAAACTGTCTCTCTCACACAAACACACATACTGGAATACTGTCTGAAATAGACACACACACAAAGACTGGGAAACTGTCTCACACACACACACACACACACACTGGGAAACTGTCTCTCACACTCACACACACACTGGGAATCTGTTACACACACACACACACGCACACACACACTCACACACAAACTGGGAAACTGTCTCACACACAACACACACACTGGGAAACTGTCTCACACATACACACATACTTGGAAACTGTCTTAAACACATGCACACAAACACAGTGGTAAACTGTCTCGCACACTCACACACACACTGGGAAACTGTCACACATGCACACACACACACACACACACACAGGGAAACTGTCTCTACACACACACACTGGGAAAATGTCTCTCACAGACACACACACATACTGCAAAAATGTCTCACACACAAACACACAAACACAATGGGAAACTGTCTCTCACACTCACACACACACTGGGAAACTGTCTCATCACACACACACTCTGGGAAACTGTCTCACACACACACACAAACACTGGGAAACTGTCTCACGCACACACACACACACACACACACACACACTTTGGAAACTGTCTCACGCACACACACTGTGAAACTGTCTCACACACACACATACACTGGGAAACAGTCTCACACACACACAAACACTGGGAAACTGTCTCACACACTAGGCAACTGTCCCTCTCACAGACACACACACTGGGAACCTGTCTCACAAAAATACACACTGGGAAACAGTCTCACACTCACCCACACACACAAACATACACTCGGAAACTCCCTCACACACATAAACATGCACACACAGTGGGAAATTGTCTCACACACACACACACACACATTGGGAAACTGTCTCACAAATACACAAACACACTGGGAAACTGTCTCACACACACATACTGGGAAACTGTCTCACACACACACACACACTGGGAAACTGTCTTGCACACACACACACACACACTGGGAAAGTGTCTCACACACACACACACACACTCAAACTGCGATAATGTCTCCTACAAACACAAACAGACTGGGGAACTGTCACACACACACACACACACAGTCTGGGAAACTTTCTCAAACACACACACACACACTGGGAAACTCTCTCACACACGCACACTCACTGGGAAACCGTCTCACACACACACACACGCTGGGAAAATGACTCTCACACACACACTCAGACAAACTGGGAAACTGTCTCACCCACACACGCACACACTCGGAAAATGTCCCACACACACACACGCACACTGGGAATCTGTCTCTCACATACGCACACACACAAACTGGGAAACATTCCCAGACACACTGTAAAACTTTCTCACACCAACAAACAAACAGACACGCACACGCACACACTGGGAAAATGTCCTCTCACATACACACACACACACACACACACACACTGGGAAACTCTCACCCACACACACACAGGAAAATGTCTCACAAACACACACACTTTGAAACTATCTCACAAACACACACTGGGAAACTGTCTCACACACACAGAGACACTGGGAAACTGTCTCACACACACACGTACACTGGGAAACTGTCTCACACACATACACACACAAGGAAACTGTCTCACACACACACACACACTGGGAATCTTTCTCACATACACATACACACAAACAGTGGGAAACTATCTGACACACACACACAACACACACACTGGGAAACTGTCTTTCACACACATACAAACAAACACACACACTGGGAAACTGCTCTCACAAATACACACACACACTGGGACACTGTCTCACACACACACACTGGGAAAATGTCTCTCACAGACACACACACATACTGAGAAACTGTCTCACACACAAACACACACACACACTGGGAAACTGTCTCTCACACTCACACACACACTGGGAAACTGTCTCATCACACACACACTTTGGGAAACTGTCTCACAAATACACACACACACTGGGACACTGTCTCACACACACACACACTGGGAAACTGTCACACACACACACACACACACACACACACACACACACACAAACTGGGAAACTGTCTCACACATACACACACACACTGGGAAACTGTCTCACACACACACACTGGGAAAATGTCTCTCACAGACACACACACATACTGAGAAACTGTCTCACACACAAACACACACACACACTGGGAAACTGTCTCTCACACTCACACACACACTGGGAAACTGTCTCATCACACACACACTCTGGGAAACTGTCTCACACACACACACACAGGAAAATGTCTCACAGACACACACACTTTGAAACTTTCTCACACACACACACTGGGAATCTGTCTCACACACACAGAGACACTGGGAAACTGTCTCACACACAGACGCACACAGTGAAACTGTCTCACACACACACACACACACACACAAGGAAACTGTCTCATACACATACACACACACTGGGAATCCTTCTCACATACACATACACACAAACAGTTGGAAAATATCTGACACACATACACACCACACACACTGGGAAACTGTCTTTCACACACATACAAACACACACACACACTGGGAAACTGCTCTCACAAATACACACACACACTGGGACACTGTCTCACACACACACACTGGGAAAATGTCTCTCACAGACACACACACATACTGAGAAACTGTCTCACACACAAACACACACACACACTGGGAAACTGTCTCTCACACTCACACACACACTGGGAAACTGTCTCATCACACACACACTTTGGGAAACTGTCTCACAAATACACACACACACTGGGACACTGTCTCACACACACACACACTGGGAAACTGTCACACACACACACACACACACACACACACACACAAACTGGGAAACTGTCTCACACATACACACACACACTGGGAAACTGTCTCACACACACACACTGGGAAAATGTCTCTCACAGCCACACACACATACTGAGAAACTGTCTCACACACAAACACACACACACACTGGGAAACTGTCTCTCACACTCACACACACACTGGGAAACTGTCTCATCACACACACACTCTGGGAAACTGTCTCACACACACACACACACAGGAAAATGTCTCAGAGACACACACACTTTGAAACTTTCTCACACACACACACTGGGAAACTGTCTCACACACACAGAGACACTGGGAAACTGTCTCACACACAGACGCACACAGTGAAACTGTCTCACACACACACACACACACACACAAGGAAACTGTCTCATACACATACACACACACTGGGAATCTTTCTCACATACACATACACACAAACAGTGGGAAAATATCTGACACACACACACACCACACACACTGGGAAACTGTCTTTCACACACATACAAACACACACACACACACTGGGAAACTGCTCTCAAAAATACACACACACACTGCGACACTGTCTCACACACACACACTGGGAAACTGTCACACACACACACACACACACACACTGGCAAACTGTCTCACACATACACACACACACTGGGAAACTGTCTCACACACACACACTGGGAAAATGTCTCTCACAGACACACACACATACTGAGAAACTGTCTCACACACAAACACACACACACACTGGGAAACTGTCTCTCACACTCACACACACACTGGGAAACTGTCTCATCACACACACACTCTGGGAAACTGTCTCTCACACACACACACACACTGGAAACTGTCTCACACACATACACACACACACACACAAGGAAACTGTCTCACACACACACACACTGGGAATCTTTCTCACATACACATACACACAAACAGTGGGAAAATATCTGACACACACACACCACACACACTGGGAAACTGTCTTTCACACACATACAAACACACACACACACACTGGGAAACTGCTCTCAAAAATACACACACACACTGCGACACTGTCTCACACACACACACTGGGAAACTGTCACACACACACACACACACACACACACACACACACACACTGGCAAACTGTCTCACACATACACACACACACTGGGAAACTGTCTCACACACACACACTGGGAAACTGTCACACACACACACACACACACACACTGGGAAACTGTCTCACACATACACACACACTGGGAAACTGTCTCACACACACACACTGGGAAAATGTCTCTCACAGACACACACACATACTGAGAAACTGTCTCACACACAAACACACACACACACTGGGAAACTGTCTCTCACACTCACACACACACTGGGAAACTGTCCCATCACACACACACTCTGGGAAACTGTCTCACACACGCACACACACACTGGAAACTGTCTCTCACACACACACACACACACACACACACTCTGGGAAACTGTCTCACACACACACACACACTGGGAAACTTTCTCACACACACAGAGACACTGGGAAACTGTCTCACACATACACACACACAATGGGAAACTGTCTCTCACACACACACACAAACCGGGAAACTTTCTCACATACACATACACACAAACAGTGGGAAACTGTCTGACACAGACACACACACACACAGACTTGGAAACTGTCTCACACAAACACGCACCTGCACACTGGGAAACTGTCACTCACAAACACACACACACACACACACACTGGGAAACTGTCTCACACATACGCACACACACCGGGAAACTGTCTCACACACACACACTGTGAAACTGTCTTTCTCACACAAACAGACACACTGGAATACTGTCTGAAACAGACACACACACACAGACTGGGAAACTGTCTCACACACACACACACACACACAGTGGGAAACTGTCGCTCACACTCACACACACACTGGGAATCTGTCACACACACACACACACACACGCTGGGAAACTGTCTCACACACACACACACACTGGGAAACTGTCTCACACATACACACACACATACTGGGAAACTGACTTAAACACATACACACACACACAGTGGGAAACTGTCTCTCACACTCACACACACACTGGGAAACTGTCACACACACACACACACACTGGCAAAATGTCTCTCACAGACACACACACATACTGAGAAACTGTCTCACACACAAACACACACACACACTGGGAAACTGTCTCTCACACTCACACACACACTGGGAAACTGTCTCATCACACACACACTCTGGGAAACTGTCTCTCACACACACACACACACACTGGAAACTGTCTCACACACATACACACACACACACAAGGAAACTGTCTCACACACACACACACTGGGAATCTTTCTCACATACACATATACACAAACAGTGGGAAAATATCTGACACACACACACCACACACACTGGGAAACTGTCTTTCACACACATACAAACACACAAACACACTGGGAAACTGCTCTCACAAATACACACACACACTGGGACACTGTCTCACACACACACACTGGGAAACTGTCACACACACACACACACACACACACACACACACACACACTGGGAAACTGTCTCACACATACACACACACTGGGAAACTGTCTCACACACACACACTGGGAAAATGTCTCTCACAGACACACACACATACTGAGAAACTGTCTCACACACAAACACACACACACACACTGGGAAACTGTCTCTCACACTCACACACACACTGGGAAACTGTCTCATCACACACACACTCTGGGAAACTGTCTCACACACGCACACACACACTGGAAACTGTCTCACACACACACACACCTGCACACTGGGAAACTGTCTCTCACAAACACACACACACACACACACACACACTGGGAAACTGTCTCACACATACACACACACACCGGGAAACTGTCTCACACACACACACTGGGAAACTGTCTCTCTCACACAAACAGACACACTGGAATACTGTCTGAAACAGACACACACACACAGACTGGGAAACTGTCTCACACACACACACACACACACAGTGGGAAACTGTCTCTCACACTCACACACACACTGGGAATCTGTCACACACACACACACACACACACACACACGCTGGGAAACTGTCTCACACACACACACACTGGGAAACTGTCTCACACATACACACACACATACTGGGAAACTGACTTAAACACATACACACAAACACAGTGGGAAACTGTCTCTCACACTCACACACACACTGGGAAACTGTCACACACACACACACACACTGGGAAACTCTCTCACACACAGACATTGGGAAAATGTCTTTCACAGACACACACACATACTGAGAAACTGTCTCACATACAAACACACACACACAGACTGGGAAACTGTCTTTCACACACACACACACTCTGCGGGAGTGTCTCACACACACACACACACACACACACACACCGGGAAACTGTCTCACACACACACACACACACACACACACACACACACTCTGGGAAACTGTCTCACACGCACACACACTGGGAAACTGTCTCACACACACACATACATTTGGAAACAGTCTCACAGACACACACACGGGGAAACTGTCTCACAAACACACACACACAAAAGGAAACTGTCTCTCACAGACACACATGCACACAATGGTAAAATGCCTCACACACACACACTCACACACACACACACACACACACAAAGCGACACTGGGAACATGTCTCTCACACACACACACACTGGGAACCTGTCTCACAAAAACACACACTGGGAAACAGTCTCACACACACAAACATACACTGGGAAACTCCCTCACACACATACACATGCACACACAGTGGGAAACTGTCTCACACACACACACAAACACACATTGGGAAACTGTCTCACAAATACACAAACACACTGGGAAACTGCCTCACACACACACACTGGGAAACTGTCTCACACACACACACACACACACACACGCTGGGAAACTGTCTCACACATACACACACACACTGGGAAACTGTCTCACACACACACACTGGGAAAATGTCTCTCACAGACACACACACATACTGAGAAAATGTCTCACACAGAAACACACACAAACACACACACACTGGGAAACTGTCTCTCACACTCACACACACACTGGGAAACTGTCTCATCACACAAACACTCTGGGAAACTGTCTCACACACACACACACTGGAAAACTGTCTCACACACACACACACACACTGGGAACCTGTCTCACAAAAACACACGCTGGGAAACTTTCTCACACACACACACACACACAAAAGGAAACTGTCTCACACACACACACACTGGGAATCTTTCTCAAATACACATACACACAAACAGTGGGAAACTATCTGACACACACACACACCACACACACTGGGAAACTGTCTTTCACACACATACAAACACACACACACAATGGGAAACTGCTCTCACAAATACACACACACACTGGGACACTGTCTCACACACACACACACACACTGGGAAACTGTCTCTCTCTCACACACACACACACACACACACTTGGAAACTGTCTCACACATACACACACACACTGGGAAACTGTCTCACACACACACACTGGGAAAATGTCTCTCACAGACACACACACATACTGAGAAACTGTCTCACACACAAACACACACAGAGACACGGGGAAACTGTCTCACACACAGACGCACACTGTGAAAATGCCTCACACACACACACACATACGCACACAAGGAAACTGTCTCTCACACACACACACACACACACACACTGGGAATCTTTCTCACATACACATACACACAAACAGTGGGAAACTATCTGACACACACACACACCACACACACTGGGAAACTGTCTTTCACACACATACAATCACACACACACACACTGGGAACAGCTCTCACAAATACACACACACACTCGGACACTGTCTCACACACACACACTTTGAAACTGTCACACACACACACACACACACACACACACACACACACACTGGGAAACTGTCTCACATATACACACACACACTGGGAAACTGTGTCACACACACACTGGCAATCTGTCTCTCACAGACACACACACATACTGAGAAACTGTCTCACACACACACACACACACACACTGGGAAACTGTCTCACACATACACACACACACTGGGAAACTGTCTCACACACACACACTGGGAAAATGTCTCTCACAGACACACACACATACTGAGAAACTGTCTCACACACAAACACACACACACACTGGGAAACCGTCTTTCACACTCACACACACACTGGGAAACTGTCTCATCACACACACACTCTGGGAAACTGTCTCACACACACACACACAGGAAAATGTCTCACAGAAACACACACTTTGAAACTTTCTCACACACACACACTGGGAAACTGTCTGACACACACAGAGACACTGGGAAACTGTCTCACACACAGACGCACACAGTGAAACTGTCTCACACACAGACACACACACACACACACACACACACAAGGAAACTGTCTCACACACATACACACACACTGGGAATCTTTCTCACATACACATACACACAAACAGTGGGAAAATATCTGACACACACACACACCACACACACACACACACACACCACACAAACTGGGAAACTGTCTTTCACACACATACAAACACACAAACACACTGGGAAACTGCTCTCACAAATACACACACACACTGGGACACTGTCTCACACACACACACTGGGAAACTGTCTCTCACACTCACACACACACTGGGAAACTGTCACACACACACACACACACACACACACACACACACACACACTGGGAAACTGTCTCACACATACACACAGACACTGAGAAACTGTCTCACACACACACACACTGGGAAAATGTCTCTCACAGACACACACACATATTGAGAAACTGTCTCACACACAAACACACACACACACTGGGAAACTGTGTCTCACACTCACACACACTCTGTGAAACTCTCTCATCACACACACACTTTGGGAAACTGTCTCACACACACACACACACACACACTGGGAAACTCTCACACAAACACACACACACAGGAAAATGTCTCACAGACACACACACTTTGAAAATTTCTCACAAACACACACTGGGAAACTGTCTCACACACACAGAGACACTGGGAAACTGTCTCACACACACACGCACACTGGGAAACTGTCTCACACGCATACACACACAAGGAAACTGTCTGACACACACAAACACACACACTGTGAATCTTTCTCACATACACATACACACAAACAGTGGGAAACAATCTGACACATACACACACCAAACACACTGGGAAACTGTGTTTCACACACATACAAACACACACACACACTGGGAAACTGCTCTCACAAATACACACACACACTGGGACACTGTCTCACACACACACACTGGGAAACTGTCACACACACACACACACACACAAACACTGGGAAACTGTCTCACACATACACACACACACTGGGAAACTGTCTCACACACACACACTGGGAAAATGTCTCTCACAGACACACACACATACTGAGAAACTGTCTCGCACACAAACACACACACACACTGGGAAACTGACTCTCACACTCACACACACACTAGGAAACTGTCTCATCACACACACACTTTGGGAAACTGTCTCACACACACACACACAGACTGGGAAACTTTCTCACACACACACACACACACACACACTCTGGGAAACTGTCTCACACAAACACACACTGGGAACCTGTCTCACAAAAACACACACTGGGAAACGTTCTCACACACACACACACAAAAGGAAACTGTCTCACAGACACACACACTGGGAATCTTTCTCACATACACATACACACAAACAGTGGGAAACTATCTGACACACACACACAGCACACACACTGGGAAACCGTCTTTCACACACATACAAACACACACACACACTAGGAAACTGCTCTCACAAATACACACACACACTGGGACACTGTCTCACACACACACACTGGGAAACTGTCACACACACACACACACACACACACACACACACACACACACACTGGGAAACTGTCTCACACAACACACACACACTGGGAAACTGTCTCACACACACACTCTGGGAAAATGTCTATCACAGACACACACACATACTGAGAAACTGTCTCACACACAAACACACACACAGAACTGGGAAACTGTCTCTCACACTCACACACACTCTGGGAAACTGTCTCACACACACACACACAGGAAAATGTCTCACAGACACACACACTTTGAAACTTTCTCACACACACACACTGGGAAACTGTCTCACACACACTGAGACACTGGGAAACTGTCTCACACACACACACACACTGCGAAACTGTCTCACACACACACACACACACAAGGAAACTGTCTCACACACACACAAACACACACACTGGGAATCTTTCTCACATACACACAAACAGTGGGAAACTAGCTGACACACACACACACCACACACACTGGGAAACTGTGTTTCACACATATACAAACACACTCACACACCGGGAAACTGCTCTCACAAATACACACACACACTGCGACACTGTCTCACGCACACACAATGGGAAACTGTCACACACACACACACACACACACACACACACACTGGGAAACTGTCTCACACATACACACACACACTGAGAAACTGTCTCACACACACACACTGGGAAAATGTCTCTCACAGACACACACACATACTGAGAAACTGTCTCACACACAAACACACACACACACACTGGGAAACAGTCTCTCACACTCACACACACACTGGGAAACTGTCTCATCACACACACACTCTGGGAAACTGTCTCACACACACACACACACACTGGAAACTGTCTCACACACACACACGCACACACACTCTGCGAAACTGTCTCACACACACACACACACTGGGAAAGTGTCTCAAACACACAGAGGCACTGGGAAACTCTCTCACACATAAACACGTACACTGGGAAACTGTCTCACACACAAACACACAAACTGGGAAACTTTTTCACATACATATACACACAAACAGTGGGAAACTGTCTGACACAGACACACACACACAGACTGGGAAACTGTCTCACACACACACGCACCACGCACACTGGGAAACTGTCTCACACACACACACACACACACACACACACACACACACACACTGGGAAACTTACTCACACATACACACACACACACTGGGAAACTGTCTCTCTCACACAAACACACATACTGGAATACTGTCTGAAACAGACACACACACACAGACTGGGAAACTGTCTCAGACATACACACACGCACACACACACACACACACACACACACACACACACACACTGGGAAACTGTCTCACACACACACAC
>NC_054473.1:97729573-97807073 GCF_017639515.1 Carcharodon carcharias
GTCTCTCACAGACAAACACACACACAATGGTAAACTGCCTCACACACACACACTCACACACACACACACACACACACAAAGCGACAGTGGGAACCAGTCTCTCACAGACACACACACTGGGAACCTGTCTCACAAAAAACACACACTGGGAAACAGTCTCACACTCACCCACACACACAAACATACACTGGGAAACTCCCTCACACACATAAACATGCACACACAGTGGGAAATTGTCTCACACACACACACACACATTGGGAAACTGTCTCACAAATACACAAACACACTGGGAAACTGTCTCACACACACACACTGGGAAACTGTCTCACACACACACACACACTGGGAAACTGTCTTGCACACACACACACACACACACTGGGAAAGTGTCTCACACACACACACACACAAACACACTCAAACTGCGATAATGTCTCCTACAAACACAAACAGACTGGGAAACTGTCACACACACACACACACAGTCTGGGAAACTTTCTCAAACACACACACACACACTGGGAAACTCTCTCACACACGCACACTCACTGGGAAATGGTCTCACACACACACACACGCTGGGAAAATGACTCTCACACACACACTCAGAAAAACTGGGAAACTGCCTAACCCATGCACGCACACACAGCGAAAATGTCCCACAATCACATACACACTGGGAAACTGTCTCTCACACACACACACACACAAACTGGGAAACATTCCCAGACACACTGTAAAACTTTCTCACACCAACAAACAAACAGACACGCACACGCACACACTGGGAAAATGCCTCTCACATACACACACACACACACACTGGGAAACTCTCACCCACACACACACAGGAAAATGCCTCACAAACACACACACTTTGAAACTATCTCACAAACACACACTGGGAAACTGTCTCACACACACAGAGACACTGGGAAACTGTCTCACACACATACACACACAAGGAAACTGTCTCACACACACACACACACTGGGAATCTTTCTCACATACACATACACACAAACAGTGGGAAACTATCTGACACACACACACACCACACACACTGGGAAACTGTCTTTCACACACATACAAACACACACACACACTGGGAAACTGCTCTCACAAATACACACACACACTGGGACACTGTCTCACACACACACACTGGGAAACTGTCTCTCACAGTCACACACACACTGGAAACTGTCACACACACACACACACACACACACACACACACACTGGGAAACTGTCTCACACATACACACAGACACTGAGATACTGTCTCACACACACACACTGGGAAAATGTCTCTCACAGACACACACACATATTGAGAAACTGTCTCACACACAAACACACATACACTCTGGGAAACTGTCTCTCACACTCACACACACACTGTGAAACTCTCTCATCACACACACACTTTCGGAAACTGTCTCACAAATACACACACACACTGGGACACTGTCTCACACACACACACACTGGGAAACTGTCACACACACACACACACACACGCACACACACACACACACACACACACACACACACACAAACTGGGAAACTGTCTCACACATACACACACACACTGGGAAACTGTCTCACACACACACACTGGGAAAATGTCTCTCACAGACACACACACATACTGAGAAACTGTCTCACACACAAACACACACACACACTGGGAAACTGTCTCTCACACTCACACACACACTGGGAAACTGTCTCATCACACACACACTCTTGGAAACTGTCTCACACACACACACACAGGAAAATGTCTCACAGACACACACCCTTTGAAACTTTCTCACACACACACACTGGGAAACTGTCTGACACACACAGAGACACTGGGAAACTGTCTCACACACAGACGCACACAATGAAACTGTCTCACACACACACACACACACACACACACACAAAAGGAAACTGTCTCACACACATACACACACACTGGGAATCTTTCTCACATACACATAAATACAAACAGTGGGAAAATATCTGACACACACACAGACCACACACACTGGGAAACTGTCTTTCACACACATACAAACACACGCACACACACTGGGAAACTGCTCTCACAAATACACACACACACTGCGACAATGTCTCACAGACACACACTGGGAAACTGTCACACACACACACACACACTGGGCAACTGTCTCACACATACACACACACACTGGGAAACTGTCTCACACACACGCACTGGCAAAATGTCTCTCACAGACACACACACATTTTGAGAAACTGTCTCACACACAAACACACACACACACTGGGAAACTGTCTCTCACACTCACACACACACTGGGAAACTGTCTCATCACACACACACTCTGGGAAACTGTCTCTCACACACACACACACTGGAAACAGTCTCACACACATACATACACACAAACACACAAGGAAACTGTCTCACACACACACACACTGGGAATCTTTCTCACATACACATACACACAAACAGTGGGAAAATATCTGACACACACACACCACACACACTGCGAAACTGTCTTTCACACACATACAAACACAAAAACACACTGGGAAACTGCTCTCACAAATACACACACACACTGGGACACTGCCTCACACACACACACTGGGAAACTGTCACACACACACACACACACACACACACACACACACACACACACACACACACACACACACACACTGGGAAACTGTCTCACACATACACACACACTGGGAAACTGTCTCACACACACACACTTGGAAAATGTCTCTCACAGACACACACATATACTGAGAAACTGTCTCACACACAAACACACACACACACTGGGAAACTGTCTCTCACACTCACACACACACTGGGAAACTGTCTCATCACACACACACTTTGGGAAACTGTCTCACAAATACACACACACACTGGGACACTGTCTCACACACACACACTGGGAAACTGTCACACACACACACACACACACACAGACACACACAAACACACACACACACACAAACTGGGAAACTGTCTCACACATACACACACACACTGGGAAACTGTCTCACACACACACACTGGGAAAATGTCTCTCACAGACACACACACATACTGAGAAACTGTCTCACACACAAACACACACACACACTGGGAAACTGTCTCTCACACTCACACACACACTGGGAAACTGTCTCATCACACACACACTCTTGGAAACTGTCTCACACACACACACACAGGAAAATGTCTCACAGACACACACCCTTTGAAACTTTCTCACACACACACACTGGGAAACTGTCTGACACACACAGAGACACTGGGAAACTGTCTCACACACAGACGCACACAATGAAACTGTCTCACACACACACACACACACACACACACACAAAAGGAAACTGTCTCACACACATACACACACACTGGGAATCTTTCTCACATACACATAAATACAAACAGTGGGAAAATATCTGACACACACACAGACCACACACACTGGGAAACTGTCTTTCACACACATACAAACACACGCACACACACTGGGAAACTGCTCTCACAAATACACACACACACTGCGACAATGTCTCACAGACACACACTGGGAAACTGTCACACACACACACACACACTGGGCAACTGTCTCACACATACACACACACACTGGGAAACTGTCTCACACACACGCACTGGCAAAATGTCTCTCACAGACACACACACATTTTGAGAAACTGTCTCACACACAAACACACACACACACTGGGAAACTGTCTCTCACACTCACACACACACTGGGAAACTGTCTCATCACACACACACTCTGGGAAACTGTCTCTCACACACACACACACTGGAAACAGTCTCACACACATACATACACACAAACACACAAGGAAACTGTCTCACACACACACACACTGGGAATCTTTCTCACATACACATACACACAAACAGTGGGAAAATATCTGACACACACACACCACACACACTGCGAAACTGTCTTTCACACACATACAAACACAAAAACACACTGGGAAACTGCTCTCACAAATACACACACACACTGGGACACTGTCTCACACACACACACTGGGAAACTGTCACACACACACACACACACACACACACACACACACACACACACACACACACACACACACACTGGGAAACTGTCTCACACATACACACACACTGGGAAACTGTCTCACACACACACACTGGGAAAATGTCTCTCACAGACACACACACATACTGAGAAACTGTCTCACACACAAACACACACACACACTGGGAAACTGTCTCTCACACTCACACACACACTGGGAAACTGTCTCATCACACACACACTTTGGGAAACTGTCTCACAAATACACACACACACTGGGACACTGTCTCACACACACACACTGGGAAACTGTCACACACACACACACACACACAGACACACACAAACACACACACACACACAAACTGGGAAACTGTCTCACACATACACACACACACTGGGAAACTGTCTCACACACACACACTGGGAAAATGTCTCTCACAGACACACACACATACTGAGAAACTGTCTCACACACAAACACACACACACACTGGGAAACTGTCTCTTACACTCACACACACACTGGGAAACTGTCTCATCACACACACACTCTGGGAAACTGTCTCTCACACACACACACACACACACACAGGAAAATGTCTCACAGACACACACACTTTGAAACTTTCTCACACACACACACTGGGAAACTGTCTGACACACACAGAGATACTGGGAAACTGTCTCACACACAGACGCACACAGTGAAACTGTCTCACACACACACACACTCACACACACACACACAAGGAAACTGTCTCACACACATACACACACACTGGGAATCTTTCTCACATACACATACACACAAACAGTGGGAAAATATCTGACACACACACACACCACACACACTGGGAAACTGTCTTTCACACACATACAAACGCACACACACACACTGGGAAACTGCTCTCACAAATACACACACACACTGTTACACTGTCTCAAACACACACTGGGAAACTGTCACACACACACACACACACACACACACACACACACACACACACACACACTGGGAAACTGTCTCACCCATACACACACACACTGGGAAACTGTCTCACACACACACTGGCAAAATGTATCTCACAAACACACACACATACTGAGAAACTGTCTCACACACAAACACAAACACACACTGGGAAACTGTCTCTCACACTCACACACACACTGGGAAACTGTCTCATCACTCACACACTCTGGGAAACTATCTCTCACACACACACACACACTGGAAACTGTCTCACACACATACACACACACACACACACAAGGAAACTGTCTCACACACACACACACTGGGAATCTTTCTCACATACACATAAACACAAACAGTGGGAAAATATCTGACACACACTCACCACACACACTGGGAAACTGTCTTTCACACACATACAAACACACAAACACACTGGGAAACTGTCACACACACACACACACACACAAACACACACACACACTGGGAAACTGTCTCACACATACACACACACTGGGAAACTGTCTCACACACACACACTGGGAAAATGTCTCTCACAGACACACACACATACTGAGAAACTGTCTCACACACAAACACACACACACACTGGGAAACTGTCTCTCACACTCACACACACACTGGGAAACTGTCTCATCACACACACACTCTGGGAAACTGTCTCACACACACACACACAGGAAAATGTCTCACAGACACGCACACTTTGAATCTTTCTCACACACACACACTGGGAAACTGTCTGACACATACAGAGACACTGGGAAACTGTCTCACACACACACGTACACTGGGAAACTGTCTCACTCACATACACACACAAGGAAACTGTCTCACACACACACACACACTGGGAATCTTTCTCACATACACATACACACAAACAGTGGGAAACTATCTGACACACACACACACCACACACACTGGGAAACTGTCTTTCACACACATACAAACACACACACACACTGGGAAACTGCTCTCACAAATACACACACACACTGGGACACTGTCTCACACACACACACTGGGAAACTGTCTCTCACACTCACACACACACTGGGAAACTGTCACACACACACACACACACACACACACACACACACACACACACACACACACTGGGAAACTGTCTCACACTTACACACAGACACTGAGAAACTGTCTCACACACACACACTGGGAAAATGTCTCTCACAGACACACACACATATTGAAAAACTGTCTCACACACAAACACACATACACTCTGGGAAACTGTCTCTCACACTCACACACACACTGTGAAACTCTCTCATCACACACACACTTTCGGAAACTGTCTCACAAATACACACACACACTGGGACACTGTCTCACACACACACACACTGGGAAACTGTCACACACACACACACACACGCACACACACACACACACACACACACACAAACTGGGAAACTGTCTCACACATACACACACACACTGGGAAACTGTCTCACACACACACACTGGGAAAATGTCTCTCACAGACACACACACATACTGAGAAACTGTCTCACACACAAACACACACACACACTGGGAAACTGTCTCTCACACTCACACACACACTGGGAAACTGTCTCATCACACACACACTCTTGGAAACTGTCTCACACACACACACACACAGGAAAATGTCTCACAGACACACACACTTTGAAACTTTCTCACACACACACACTGGGAAACTGTCTGACACACACAGAGACACTGGGAAACTGTCTCACACACAGACGCACACAGTGAAACTGTCTCACACACACACACACACACACACAAAAGGAAACTGTCTCACACACATACACACACACTGGGAATCTTTCTCACATACACATAAATACAAACAGTGGGAAAATATCTGACACACACACAGACCACACACACTGGGAAACTGTCTTTCACACACATACAAACACACGCACACACACTGGGAAACTGCTCTCACAAATACACACACACACTGCGACAATGTCTCACAGACACACACTGGGAAACTGTCACACACACACACACACACTGGGAAACTGTCTCACACATACACACACACACTGGGAAACTGTCTCACACACACACTGGCAAAATGTATCTCACAAACACACACACATACTGAGAAACTGTCTCACACACAAACACAAACACACACTGGGAAACTGTCTCTCACACTCACACACACACTGGGAAACTGTCTCATCACTCACACACTCTGGGAAACTATCTCTCACACACACACACACACTGGAAACTGTCTCACACACATACACACACACACACACACAAGGAAACTGTCTCACACACACACACACTGGGAATCTTTCTCACATACACATAAACACAAACAGTGGGAAAATATCTGACACACACTCACCACACACACTGGGAAACTGTCTTTCACACACATACAAACACACAAACACACTGGGAAACTGTCACACACACACACACACACACAAACACACACACACACTGGGAAACTGTCTCACACATACACACACACTGGGAAACTGTCTCACACACACACACTGGGAAAATGTCTCTCACAGACACACACACATACTGAGAAACTGTCTCACACACAAACACACACACACACTGGGAAACTGTCTCTCACACTCACACACACACTGGGAAACTGTCTCATCACACACACACTCTGGGAAACTGTCTCACACACACACACACAGGAAAATGTCTCACAGACACGCACACTTTGAATCTTTCTCACACACACACACTGGGAAACTGTCTGACACATACAGAGACACTGGGAAACTGTCTCACACACACACGTACACTGGGAAACTGTCTCACTCACATACACACACAAGGAAACTGTCTCACACACACACACACACTGGGAATCTTTCTCACATACACATACACACAAACAGTGGGAAACTATCTGACACACACACACACCACACACACTGGGAAACTGTCTTTCACACACATACAAACACACACACACACTGGGAAACTGCTCTCACAAATACACACACACACTGGGACACTGTCTCACACACACACACTGGGAAACTGTCTCTCACACTCACACACACACTGGGAAACTGTCACACACACACACACACACACACACACACACACACACACACACACACACTGGGAAACTGTCTCACACTTACACACAGACACTGAGAAACTGTCTCACACACACACACTGGGAAAATGTCTCTCACAGACACACACACATATTGAAAAACTGTCTCACACACAAACACACATACACTCTGGGAAACTGTCTCTCACACTCACACACACACTGTGAAACTCTCTCATCACACACACACTTTCGGAAACTGTCTCACAAATACACACACACACTGGGACACTGTCTCACACACACACACACTGGGAAACTGTCACACACACACACACACACGCACACACACACACACACACACACACACAAACTGGGAAACTGTCTCACACATACACACACACACTGGGAAACTGTCTCACACACACACACTGGGAAAATGTCTCTCACAGACACACACACATACTGAGAAACTGTCTCACACACAAACACACACACACACTGGGAAACTGTCTCTCACACTCACACACACACTGGGAAACTGTCTCATCACACACACACTCTTGGAAACTGTCTCACACACACACACACACAGGAAAATGTCTCACAGACACACACACTTTGAAACTTTCTCACACACACACACTGGGAAACTGTCTGACACACACAGAGACACTGGGAAACTGTCTCACACACAGACGCACACAGTGAAACTGTCTCACACACACACACACACACACACAAAAGGAAACTGTCTCACACACATACACACACACTGGGAATCTTTCTCACATACACATAAATACAAACAGTGGGAAAATATCTGACACACACACAGACCACACACACTGGGAAACTGTCTTTCACACACATACAAACACACGCACACACACTGGGAAACTGCTCTCACAAATACACACACACACTGCGACAATGTCTCACAGACACACACTGGGAAACTGTCACACACACACACACACACTGGGAAACTGTCTCACACATACACACACACACTGGGAAACTGTCTCACACACACACTGGCAAAATGTATCTCACAAACACACACACATACTGAGAAACTGTCTCACACACAAACACAAACACACACTGGGAAACTGTCTCTCACACTCACACACACACTGGGAAACTGTCTCATCACTCACACACTCTGGGAAACTATCTCTCACACACACACACACACTGGAAACTGTCTCACACACATACACACACACACACACACAAGGAAACTGTCTCACACACACACACACTGGGAATCTTTCTCACATACACATAAACACAAACAGTGGGAAAATATCTGACACACACTCACCACACACACTGGGAAACTGTCTTTCACACACATACAAACACACAAACACACTGGGAAACTGTCACACACACACACACACACACAAACACACACACACACTGGGAAACTGTCTCACACATACACACACACTGGGAAACTGTCTCACACACACACACTGGGAAAATGTCTCTCACAGACACACACACATACTGAGAAACTGTCTCACACACAAACACACACACACACTGGGAAACTGTCTCTCACACTCACACACACACTGGGAAACTGTCTCATCACACACACACTCTGGGAAACTGTCTCACACACACACACACAGGAAAATGTCTCACAGACACGCACACTTTGAATCTTTCTCACACACACACACTGGGAAACTGTCTGACACATACAGAGACACTGGGAAACTGTCTCACACACACACGTACACTGGGAAACTGTCTCACTCACATACACACACAAGGAAACTGTCTCACACACACACACACACTGGGAATCTTTCTCACATACACATACACACAAACAGTGGGAAACTATCTGACACACACACACACCACACACACTGGGAAACTGTCTTTCACACACATACAAACACACACACACACTGGGAAACTGCTCTCACAAATACACACACACACTGGGACACTGTCTCACACACACACACTGGGAAACTGTCTCTCACACTCACACACACACTGGGAAACTGTCACACACACACACACACACACACACACACACACACACACACACACACACTGGGAAACTGTCTCACACTTACACACAGACACTGAGAAACTGTCTCACACACACACACTGGGAAAATGTCTCTCACAGACACACACACATATTGAAAAACTGTCTCACACACAAACACACATACACTCTGGGAAACTGTCTCTCACACTCACACACACACTGTGAAACTCTCTCATCACACACACACTTTCGGAAACTGTCTCACAAATACACACACACACTGGGACACTGTCACACACACACACACACACGCACACACACACACACACACACACACACAAACTGGGAAACTGTCTCACACATACACACACACACTGGGAAACTGTCTCACACACACACACTGGGAAAATGTCTCTCACAGACACACACACATACTGAGAAACTGTCTCACACACAAACACACACACACACTGGGAAACTGTCTCTCACACTCACACACACACTGGGAAACTGTCTCATCACACACACACTCTTGGAAACTGTCTCACACACACACACACACAGGAAACTGTCTCACAGACACACACACTTTGAAACTTTCTCACACACACACACTGGGAAACTGTCTGACACACACAGAGACACTGGGAAACTGTCTCACACACAGACGCACACAGTGAAACTGTCTCACACACACACACACACACACACAAAAGGAAACTGTCTCACACACATACACACACACTGGGAATCTTTCTCACATACACATAAATACAAACAGTGGGAAAATATCTGACACACACACAGACCACACACACTGGGAAACTGTCTTTCACACACATACAAACACACGCACACACACTGGGAAACTGCTCTCACAAATACACACACACACTGCGACAATGTCTCACAGACACACACTGGGAAACTGTCACACACACACACACACACTGGGAAACTGTCTCACACATACACACACAAACTGGGAAACTGTCTCACACACACGCACTGGCAAAATGTCTCTCACAGACACACACACATTTTGAGAAACTGTCTCACACACAAACACACACACACACTGGGAAACTGTCTCTCACACTCACACACACACTGGGAAACTGTCTCATCACACACACACTCTGGGAAACTGTCTCTCACACACACACACACTGGAAACAGTCTCACACACATACATACACACACACACACAAGGAAAATTTCTCACACACACACACACTGGGAATCTTTCTCACATACACATACACACAAACAGTGGGAAAATATCTGACACACACACACCACACACACGGGAAACTGTCTTTCACACACATACACACACACAAACACACTGGGAAACTGCTCTCACAAATACACACACACACTGGGACACTGTCTCACACACACACACTGGGAAACTGTCACACACACACACACACACACACACACACACACAAACACACAAACACACACTGGGAAACTGTCTCACACATACACACACACTGGGAAACTGTCTCACACACACACACTGGGAAAATGTCTCTCACAGACACACACACATACTGAGAAACTGTCTCACACACAAACACACACACACACTGGGAAACTGTCTCTCACACTCACACACACACTGGGAAACTGTCTCATCACACACACACATTGGGAAACTGTCTCACAAATACACACACACACTGGGACACTGTCTCACACACTCACACTGGGAAACTGTCACACACACACACACACACACACAGACACACACACACACACACACAGAAACTGGGAAACTGTCTCACACATACACACACACACTGGGAAACTGTCTCACACACACACACTGGGAAAATGTCTCTCACAGACACACACACATACTGAGAAACTGTCTCACACACAAACACACACACACACTGGGAAACTGTCTCTCACACTCACACACACACTGGGAAACTGTCTCATCACACACACACTCTGGGAAACTGTCTCTCTCACACACACACACACACACAGGAAAATGTCTCACAGACACACACACTTTGAAACTTTCTCACACACACACACCTGGAAACTGTCTGACACACACAGAGACACTGGGAAACTGTCTCACACACAGACGCACACAGTGAAACTGTCTCACAAACACACACACACACACACACACACAAGGAAACTGTCTCACACACATACACACACACTGGGAATCTTTCTCACATACACATACACACAAACAGTGGGAAAATATCTGACACACACACACACCACACACACTGGGAAACTGTCTTTCACACACATACAAACGCACACACACACACTGGGAAACTGCTCTCACAAATACACACACACACTGCGACACGGTCTCACACACACACACTGGGAAACTGTCACACACACACACACACACACACACACACACACACACACACACACACTGGGAAACTGTCTCACCCATACACACACACACTGGGAAACTGTCTCACACACACACACTGGCAAAATGTATCTCACAAACACACACACATACTGAGAAACTGTCTCACACACAAACACAAACACACACTGGGAAACTGTCTCTCACACTCACACACACACTGGGAAACTGTCTCATCACTCACACACTCTGGGAAACTGTCTCTCACACACACACACACACTGGAAACTGTCTCACACACATACACACACACACACACAAAGAAACTGTCTCACACACACACACACTGGGAATCTTTCTCACATACACATACACACAAACAGTGGGAAAATATCTGACACACACACACCACACACACTGGGAAACTGTCTTTCACACACATACAAACACACAAACCCACTGGGAAACTGCTCTCACAAATACACACACACACTGGGACACTGTCTCACACACACACACTGGGAAACTGTCTCACACACACACACACAGGAAAATGTCTCACAGACACGCACACTTTGAATCTTTCTCACACACACACACTGGGAAACTGTCTGACACACACAGAGACACTGGGAAACTGTCTCACACACAGACGCACACAGTGAAACTGTCTCACACACACACACACACACACACAGGGAATCTGTCCCTCACACACACACACACACACACACACACACAGGTAAATGTCTCTCACACACTGGTAACTGTCTCACACACACAGACACATTTGAAACTGTCTCACACACACACACACATTTTCGAAACTGTCTCACACACAAACACACATTCGCAACTGTCTCACACAAACACATAAACACACACACTGGGAACCTGTCTCAGACAAACACACGTGCACACAGACATAAGGAACTGTCTCACACACACACACTGGGAAACTGTCTCACAGACACTCAAACTGGGAAAATGGCTCATACAAACACACACAGACTGGGAAACTTTCTCACACACACATACACACACTGGGAAACTTTCACACAGACACACAAACAATCTGGTAAAGTGTCTCACACACACACACACACACACTGGGAAACTGTCTCACACACACAGATACTGTGGGAAATTTTCTCACACACACGCACACTGGGAAACTGTCTCACACACACACAAACACTGGGAAACTGTCTCACACACTAGGCAACTGTCCCTCTCACACACACACACCCACACTGGGCAACTGTCTCACAAACACACACACACAGGGAAACTGTCCCTCACACACACACACACACACACACACACACACACACACACACACACACACACACACTGGTAAATGTCTCTCACACACTGGTAACTGTCTCACACACACACACACACATTCAAAACAGTCTCACACACACACACACATTTTCGAAACTGTCTCACACACAAACACACATTCGCAACTGTCTCACACAAACACATAAACACACACAATGGGAAACTGTCTCAGACAAACACACGTGCACACAGACATGAGAAACTGTCTCACACACACACACTGGGAAACTGTCTCACAAACACACACACTCACACTGGGAAACTGTCCCTCACACACACACACACACACACACACACACACTGGTAAATGTCTCACACACACTGGTAACTGTCTCACACACACACACATTCGAAACTGTCTCTCACACACACACACATTTTCAAAACTGTCTCACACACAGACATTCGCAACTGTCTCACACAAACACATAAACACACACTGGGAAACTGTCTCAGACAAACACATGTGCACACAGACATGAGAAACTGTCTCACACACACTGGGAAACTTTCTCACAGGCACTCAAACTGGGAAACTGGCTCATACAAACACACACAGACTGGGAGACTTTCTCAAACACACATACACACATTGGGAAACTGTCTCTCACAAACACACAAACACACACACAAACTGGGTAACTGCTCTCATTCATAGACACACACACTGGGAAACTGTCTCACACACACACTGGGAAACTGTCTCTCACACTCACACACACACTGGGAAACTGTCACACACACACACACACACACACTCGGTAACTGTCTCACACATACACACACACACAGGGAAACTGTCTCACACACACAGAGACACTGAGAAACTTTCTCGCACACACACACGCACACTGGGAAACTGTCTCACACGAACACACACACACTGGGAAACCTTCTCACATACACATACACACAACAGTTGGAAACTGTCTGACACAGACACACAAACACAGACTGGGAAACTGTCTCACACACATACACACACACCACACACACTGGGAAACTCTCACACACACACATACACTGGGAAACAATCTCACACGCACAGACACTCTGGGAAATTGTCTCACACACACGCACACTGGGAAACTGTCTCACACACACAAACACTGGGAAACTGTCTCACACACTAGGCAACTATCCCTCTCACACACACACACCCCCACTGGGAAACTGTCTCACACACACACACTGGGAAAATGTCTCTCACAGAAACACACACATACTGAGAAACTTTCTCACACACACAGACACACACACAGGGAAACTGTCTCACACACACAGAGACACTGGGAAACTTTCTCGCACACACACACGCACACTGGGAAACTGTCTCACACGAACACACACACACTGGGAAACCTTCTCACATACACATACACACAACAGTTGGAAACTGTCTGACACAGACACACACACACAGACTGGGAAACTGTCTCACACACATACACACACACCACACACACTGGGAAACTCTCACACACACACATACACTGGGAAACAATCTCACACGCACAGACACTCTGGGAAACTGTCTCACACACACAAACACTGGGAAACTGGCTCACACACTAGGCAACTATCCCTCTCACACACACACACCCACACTGGGAAACTGTCTCACAAACACACACACACACTGGGAAAATGTCTCACACACACACACACTGGGAAACAGTCTCACACACATACACACACACACTGGGAAACTGTCTCACACACATACACATACACACAGAATGGAAAGCTGTCTCACACACACACACACAAATACACACTGGAAAACTGTCTCGCACATACACACAAGCACACTGGTAACTGTTTCACACACACACACACACACACACACACTGGGAAACTGTCTCTCACAGACACACACACACGCACCTGGAAACTGCCTCACACACACATATTCACACACACATACACACAAAGCGACACTGGGAACATGTCTCTCTCACACACACACACTGGGAACCTGTCTCACACAAACACACACGGGGAGACAGTCTCTCTCTCTCTCTCTCTCACACACACACACACACACACTGGGAAACTGCCTCACACACATACACATGCACACACAATGGAAAGCTGTCTCACACACACACACACACACATACAAACTGGAAAACTGTCTCGCCCATACACACAAACAAACTGGGTAACTGTTTCACACACACACTGGGAAACTGTCTATCACAGATACACACACACACATTGGGAAATTGTCTCTCTCTCTCTCACACACACACACACACACACACACAGACACTGGGAAACTGTCTCTCTCACACACACACTGGGAAACTGTCTCACACAAACACACACACAAACAGGGAAACTGTCTCACACACACACACACACTCACAAACTGGGAAACTATCTCAAAAACACACACACCTGGAAACTGTCTCACACACATACACACTGGGAAACTGTCTCACACACACACACAAACTGGGAAATTGTCTCACACACACACGCACACTGGGAAAATGTCTCACTCACACTCACACACACACAGCCACTGAAAAGTGACACACACACACACAAACACACACCGGGTAACTGTTTCACACACACACACACACACACACACTGGGAAACTGTCTCACACACACACACACACATTGGGAAACTGTCTCACACACACACACACACAGTGGGAATCTGTCTCTCTCTCACACACACACACACACACTGGGAAACTTTCTCACACACACACTGGGAAACTGTCTCACACACACACACAGGGAAACTGTCTCTCTCACACACACACACAAACAGTGGGAAACTCACACACACAAACACACACACACACAGGGAAACTCTCTCTCACACGCACAAAGGAAAATGTCTCTCACACACACACACTGGGAAACCTTCTCACACACACACACACACACACGCTGGGAAACTGTCTCACACACACAGAGACACTGGGAAACTGTCTCACACACACACGCACACTAGGAAACTGTCTCACACACACACACACTTGGAAACTGTCTCACAAACACAAACACAAACAAGGAAACTTTCTCACATACACATACACACAAACAGTGGGAAACTGTCTGACACACACACAAACACAGAGATGGAAAACTGTCTCTCACACACACACACCACACACACTGGGAAACTGTCTCACACACACACAAACAGAAACACACACTGGGAAACTGCTCACAATCATACACACACAAACTGGGAAACTGTCTCACACACACACACTGGGAAACTGTCTCTCTCACACAAACACACGTACTGGAAAAATGTCTGACACAAAGACACACACACACTGGGAAACTGTCTCTCACACTCACACACACACTGGGAAACTGTCTCTCACACACACACACACACACACACACACACACTGGGAAACTGTCACACACATACACACACACACTGGGAAACTGTCTCACACACACACACACACTGGGAAAATGTCTCGCACAAACACACACACATACTGAGAAACTTTCTCACACACACAGAAACACACAGGTAAACTGTCTCACAAACACAGAGACATTGGGAAACTGTCTCTCACACACACACGCACACTGGGAAACTGTCTCACACACACACACAAACTTGGAAACTGTCTCACACACACACACACACACTGGGAAACTTTCTCACATACACATACACACAAACAGTGGGAAACTGTCTGACATAGACACACTCACACAGACTGTGAAACTGTCTCACACACACACACACTGGGAAACTGTCTCTCTCACACACACACAAACACACACCCACACACACACACAAACACACTGGGAAACTGTCTCACACATACACACACACACACCGGGAAACTGTCTCACACACACACACTGGGAAACTGTCTCTCTCACACAAACACACGTACTGCAAAACTGTCTGACACAGTCACACACACACAGACTGGGAAACTGTCTCACACACACACACACACACACACACACAAAGGGAAACTGTCTCTCACACTCACACACACACTGGGAAACTGTCTCACACACATACACACACACACTGGGAAACTGTCTCACACACACACACACACTGGGAAACTGTCTCACACATACACACACACATACTGGGAAACTGTCTCAAACAAACACACACATACACACTAGGAAACTGTCTCACACATACACACACACATACTGGGAAACTGTCTCAAACACACACACGCACAGACACACTGGGAAACTGTCTCTCACACACACATACACTGGGAAACAGTCTCACACGCACAGACACTCTGGGAAATTGTCTCACACACACGCACACTGGGAAACTGTCTCACACACACACAAACACTGGGAAACTGTCTCACACTCTAGGCAACTATCCCTCTCACACACACACACCCACACTGGGAAACTGTCTCACACACATAAACACACACTGGGAAACTGTCCCTCACACACACACACACACACACACACACACACACACACATTCGAAACTGTCTCACACACACACACACACACATTTTCGAAACTGTCTCACACACAAACAAACATTCGCAACTGTCTCACACAAACACATAAAGACACACACTGGGAAACTGTCTCAGACAAGCACACGTGCACACAGACATGAGAAACTGTCTCACACACACACACTGGGAAACTGTCTCACAGACACTCAAACTGGGAAAATGGCTCATACAAACACACACACACAGGGAAACATTCACACAGACACACACACACAATCTGGTAAAGTGTCTCACACACACACACAAACACTGGGAAACTGTCTCACACTCTAGGCAACTATCCCTCTCACACAGACACACCCACACTGGGAAACTGTCTCACACACACACACACACACTGGGAAACTGTCCCTCACACACACACACACACACACACACACACACACACACACACATTCGAAACTGTCTCACACACACACACACATTTTCGAAACTGTCTCACACACAAACAAACATTCGCAACTGTCTCACACAAACACATAAAGACACACACTGGGAAACTGTCTCAGACAAACACACGTGCACACAGACATGAGAAACTGTCTCACACACACACTGGGAAACTGTCTCACAGACACTCAAACTGGGAAAATGGCTCATACAAACACACACAGACTGGGAAACTTTCTCACACACACATACACACACTGGGAAACATTCACACAGACACACACACACAATCTGGTAAAGTGTCTCACACACACACACAAACACTGGGAAAATGTCTCACACACAAACACACTTGGAAATTGTCTCAAACAAACACACACACACTCTGGGAAACTGTCACACACACACACACACACACACTGGCAAACTGTCTCACAAACACAAACTGGGAAACATTCTCACACACACACACACACACACTGGGAAACTGTCTCACACACATACTCGAACAATGGAAAGCTGTCTGACACACACACACACATACACACTGGAAAACTGTCACGCAGATACTCACAAGCTCACTGGGTAACTGTTTCACACACACACACAAACACACACACACACATTGGGAAAATGTCTCTCACAGACACACACACACTGGGAAACTGTCTCTCTCTCACACACACACACACAAAGAGACATTGGGAAACTGTCTCACAGACACACCCACACTGGGAAACTGTCTCACACACACACACACACGCTGGGAAACTGTCTCACACACACAGAGACACTGGGAAACTGTCTCACACACACAGAGACACTTGGAAACTGTCTCACACACACACACACACACAAGGAAACTTTCTCACATACACATACACACAAACAGTGGGAAACCATCTGACACACTCACACACACAGACAAAGATGGGAAACTGTCTCTCACACACACACAAACACACACACACACACTGGGAAACTGCTCACATTCATAAACACACACACTGGGAAACTGTCTCACACACACACACTGGGAAACTTTCTCTCTCACACAAACACACGTACTGGAAAAATGTCTGACACAATGACACACACACACTGGGAAACTGTCTCTCACACTCACACACACGCACTGGGAAACTGTCTCACACACACTCACACACACACTGGGAAACTGTCTCACACATACACACACACACTGGGAAACTGTCTCGCACACACACACACTGGGAAAATGTCTCTCACAAACACACACACATACTGAGAAACTTCCTCACACACACAGAAACACACAGGGAAACTGTCTCACACACACAGAGACACTGGGAAACTGTCTCAAACACACGCACACTGGGAAACTGTCTCACACACACACACACTTGGAAACTGTCTCACACACACACACACACACTGGGAAACTTTCTTACTTACACATACACACAAAAAGTTGAAAACTGTCTGACATAGACACACTCACACAGACTGGGTTACTGTCTCACACACACACACACCACACACACTGGGAAACTGTCTCAAACACACACACACACACACACACACACACACACACACACTCTGGGAAACTGTCTCACACACACACATACACTGGGAAACAGTCTCACACACACAGACACTCTGGGAAATTGTCTCACACACACGCACACTGGGAAACTGTCTCACACACACACAAACACTGGGAAACTGTCTCACACACTAGGCAACTGTCCCTCTCACACACACACACCCACACTGGGAAACTGTCTCACAAACACACACACACGCTGGGAAACTGTCCCTCACACACACACACACACACACACACTGGTAAATGTCTCACACACACTGGTAACTGTCTCACACACACATACACACATTCGAAACTGTCTCACACACACACACACATTTTCGAAACTGTCTCACACACAAACAGACATTCGCAACTGTCTCACACAAACACATAAACACACACTGGGAAACTGTCTCAGACAAACACACGTGTACACAGACAGGAGAAACTGTCTCACACACACACACTAGGAAACTGTCTCAGACAAACACACATGCACACAGACATGAGAAACTGTCTCACACACACACACTGGGAAACTGTCTCACAGACACTCAAACTTGGAAAATGGCTCATACAAACACACACAGTCTGGGAAACTTTCTCACACACACATACACACACAGGAAACATTCACACAGACACACACACACAATCTGGTAAAGTGTCTCACACACAAACACAAACACTGGGAAACTGTCTCACACACAAACACACTTGGAAATTGTCTCAAACAAACACACACACACTCTGGGAAACTGTCACACACACACACACACAAACACTGGCAAACTGTCTCACACACACAAACTGGGAAACATTCTCACACACACACACACATACACACACACACACACACACACACACTGGGAAACTGTCTCCCACACATACTCACACAATGGAAAGCTGTCTGACACACACACACACATACACACTGGAAAACTGTCACGCACATACTCACAAGCACACTGGGTAACTGTTTCACACACACACACAAACACACACACACATTGGGAAAATGTCTCTCACAGACACACACACACTTGGAAACTGTCTCTCTCACACACACACACACACAAAGAGACATTGGGAAACTGTCTCACAGACACGCACACACTGGGAAACTGTCTCACACACACACACACACACACACGCTGGGAAACTGTCTCACAAACACAGAGACACCGGGAAACTGTCTCACACACACACGCACGCTAGGAAACTGTCTCACACACACACACACTTGGTAACTGTCTCACACGCACACACACACACAAGGAAACTTTCTCACATACACATACACACAAACAGTGGGAAACCGTCTGACACACACACACACACACACACACACTACAGACAGAGATGGGAAACTGTCTCTCACAAACACACACCACACACACTGGGAAACTGTCTCTCACACACACACAAACACACACACACACACTGGGAAACTGCTCACATTAATACACACACACACTGGGAAACTGTCTCACACACAAACACTGGGAAACTGTCTCTCTCACACAAACACACGTACTGGAAAAATGTCTGACACAATGACACACACACTTTGGGAAACTGTCTCTCACACTCACACACACACACTGGGAAACTGTCTCACACACACTCACACACACACTGGGAAACTGTCTCACATTAACACACACACACTGGGAAACTGTCTCACACACACACACTGGGAAACTGTCTCTCACAAACACACACACATACTGAGAAACTTTCTCACACACACAGAAACACACAGGGAAACTGTCTCACACACACAGAGACACTTGGAAACTGTCTCACACACACGCACACTGGGAAACTGTCTCTCTCACACACACACACTTGGAAAATGTCTCACACACACACGCACACACTGGGAAACTTTCTCACATACACATACACACAAACAGTTGGAAACTGTCTGACATAGACACACTCACACAGACTGGGAAACTGTCTCACACACACACACACCACACACACTGGGAAACTGACTCACACACACACACACACACACGCACACACACACACACACACACACACTGGGAAACTGTCTCTCACGCTCACACACACACTGGGAAACTGTCTCACACATACACAAACACATACTGGGAAACTGTCTCAAGCACACAAACACACATACACACACACACACTGGGAAACTGTCTCTCACACTCACACACACACACTGGGAAACTGTTTCACACACTAGGAAACTGTCCCTCTCACGCACACACACCCACACTGGGAAACTGTCTCACAAACACACACACACACTGGGAAACTGTCCCTCACACACACACACACACACACACACACACACACACACACGCACACACACACACTGGTAAATGTCTCTCACACACTGGTAACTGTCTCACACACATTCAAAACTGTCTCACGCACACACACACATTTTCGAAACTGTCTCACACACAAACACACATTCGCAACTGTCTCACACAAACACATAAACACACACACTGGGAAACTGTCTCAGACAAACACACGTGCACACAGACATGAGAAACTGTCTCACACACACACACTGGGAAACTGTCTCACAGACACTCAAACTGGGAAAATGGCTCATACAAACACACACAGACTGGGAAACTTTCTCACACACACATACACACACTGGGAAACTTTCACACAGACACACACACACAATCTGGTAAAGTGTCTCTCACACACACACACACACTGGGAAACTGTCTCACACACACAGACACTGTGGGAAATTGTCTCACACACACGCACACTGGGAAACTGTCTCACACACACACAAACACTGGGAAACTGTCTCACACACTAGGCAACTGTCCCTCTCACACACACACACCCACACTGGGAAACTGTCTCACAAACACACACACACACTGGGAAACTGGCCATCACACACACACACTGGGAAACAGTCTCACACACATACACACACACACTGGGAAACTGTCTCACACACATACACATACACACAGAATGGAAAGCTGTCTCACACACACACACACAAATACACACTGGAAAACTGTCTTGCACATACACACAAGCACACTGGTAACTGTTTCACACACACACACACACACACACACACTGGGAAACTGTCTCTCACAGACACACACACACGCACCTGGAAACTGCCTCACACACACATATTCACACACACATACACACAAAGCGACACTGGGAACATGTCTCTCTCACACACACACACTGGGAACCTGTCTCACACAAACACACACGGGGAGACAGTCTCTCTCTCTCTCTCTCACACACACACACACACACTGGGAAACTGCCTCACACACATACACATGCACACACAATGGAAAGCTGTCTCACACACACACACACACATACAAACTGGAAAACTGTCTCGCCCATACACACAAACAAACTGGGTAACTGTTTCACACACACACTGGGAAACTGTCTATCACAGATACACACACACACATTGGGAAATTCTCTCTCTCTCTCTCACACACACACACACACACACACACACAGACACTGGGAAACTGTCTCTCTCACACACACACTGGGAAACTGTCTCACACAAACACACACACAAACAGGGAAACTGTCTCACACACACACACACACTCACAAACTGGAAACTTTCTCAAAAACACACACACCTGGAAACTGTCTCACACACATACACACTGGGAAACTGTCTCACACACACACACAAACTGGGAAACTGTCTCACACACACACGCACACTGGGAAAATGTCTCACTCACACTCACACACACACAGCCACTGAAAAGGGACTCACACACACACAAACACACACCGGGTAACTGTCTCACACACACACACACACACACTGGGAAACTGTCTCACACACACACACACACATTGGGAAACTGTCTCACACACACACACACACAGTGGGAATCTGTCTCTCTCTCTCACACACACACATACACACTGGGAAACTTTCTCACACACACACTGGGAAACTGTCTCACACACACACAGGGAAACTGTCTCTCTCACACACACACACAAACAGTGGGAAACTCACACACACAAACACACACACACACAGGGAAACTCTCTCTCACACGCACAAAGGAAAATGTCTCTCACACACACACACTGGGAAACCTTCTCACACACACACACACACACACGCTGGGAAACTGTCTCACACACACACGCACACTAGGAAACTGTCTCACACACACACACACTTGGAAACTGTCTCACAAACACAAACACAAACAAGGAAACTTTCTCACATACACATACACACAAACAGTGGGAAACTGTCTGACACACACACAAACACAGAGATGGAAAACTGTCTCTCACACACACACACCACACACACTGGGAAACTGTCTCACACACACACAAACAGAAACACACACTGGGAAACTGCTCACATTCATACACACACAAACTGGGAAACTGTCTCACACACACACACTGGGAAACTGTCTCTCTCACACAAACACACGTACTGGAAAAATGTCTGACACAAAGACACACACACACTGGGAAACTGTCTCTCACACTCACACACACACACTGGGAAACTGTCTCTCACACACACACACACACACTCACACACACACACTGGGAAACTGTCACACACATACGCACACACACTGGGAAACTGTCTCACACACACACACACACTGGGAAAATGTCTCACACAAACACACACACATACTGAGAAACTTTCTCACACACACAGAAACACACAGGTAAACTGTCTCACAAACACAGAGACACTGGGAAACTGTCTCTCACACACACACGCACACTGGGAAACTGTCTCACACACACACACAAACTTGGAAACTGTCTCACACACACACACACACACAGGGAAACTTTCTCACATACACATACACACAAACAGTGGGAAACTGTCTGACATAGACACACTCACAGAGACTGGGAAACTGTCTCACACACACACACACCACACACACTGGGAAACTGTCTCTCTCACACACACACAAACACACACCCACACACACACACAAACACACTGGGAAACTGTCTCACACATACACACACACACACCGGGAAACTGTCTCACACACACACACTGGGAAACTGTCTCTCTCACACAAACACACGTACTGCAAAACTGTCTGACACAGTCACACACACACAGACTGGGAAACTGTCTCACACACACACACACATACACACACACACACACACACACACACACAAAGGGAAACTGTCTCTCACACTCACACACACACTGGGAAACTGTCTCACACACACACACACACACTGGGAAACTGTCTCACACACACACACACACTGGGAAACTGTCTCACACATACACACACACATACTGGGAAACTGTCTCAAACAAACACACACATACACACTAGGAAACTGTCTCACACATACACACACACATACTGGGAAACTGTCTCAAACACACACACGCACAGACACACTGGGAAACTGTCTCTCACACACACATACACTGGGAAACAGTCTCACACGCACAGACACTCTGGGAAATTGTCTCACACACACGCACACTGGGAAACTGTCTCACACACACACAAACACTGGGAAACTGTCTCACACTCTAGGCAACTATCCCTCTCACACACACACACCCACACTGGGAAACTGTCTCACACACACAAACACACACTGGGAAACTGTCCCTCACACACACACACACACACACACACACACACACACACACACACATTCGAAACTGTCTCACACACACACACACATTTTCGAAACTGTCTCACACACAAACAAACATTCGCAACTGTCTCACACAAACACATAAAGACACACACTGGGAAACTGTCTCAGACAAGCACACGTGCACACAGACATGAGAAACTGTCTCACACACACACACTGGGAAACTGTCTCACAGACACTCAAACTGGGAAAATGGCTCATACAAACACACACAGTCTGGGAAACTTTCTCACACACACATACACACACAGGAAACATTCACACAGACACACACACACAATCTGGTAAAGTGTCTCACACACACACACAAACACTGGGAAACTGTCTCACACACAAACACACTTGGAAATTTTCTCAAACAAACACACACGCACTCTGGGAAACTGTCACACACACACACACACACACACACACTGGCAAACTGTCTCACACACACAAACTGGGAAACATTCTCACACACACACACACATACACACACACACACACACACACACACACTGGGAAACTGTCTCACACACATACTCACACAATGGAAAGCTGTCTGACACACACACACACATACACACTGGAAAACTGTCACGCACATACTCACAAGCACACTGGGTAACTGTTTCACACACACACACAAACACACACACACATTGGGAAAATGTCTCTCACAGACACACACACACTTGGAAACTGTCTCTCTCACACACACACACACAAAGAGACATTGGGAAACTGTCTCACAGACACGCACACACTGGGAAACTGTCTCACACACACACACACACACACACGCTGGGAAACTGTCTCACAAACACAGAGACACTGGGAAACTGTCTCACACACACACGCACGCTAGGAAACTGTCTCACACACAAACACACTTGGAAACTGTCTCACACACACAGACACACACAAGGAAACTTTCTCACATACACATACACACAAACAGTGGGAAACGTCTGACACACACACACACACACACACACACAGACAGAGATGGGAAACTGTCTCTCACAAACACACACCACACACACTGGGAAACTGTCTCTCACACACACACAAACACACACACACACACTGGGAAACTGCTCACATTAATACACACACACACTGGGAAACTGTCTCACACACACACACTGGGAAACTGTCTCTCTCACACAAACACACGTACTGGAAAAATGTCTGACACAATGACACACACACACTGGGAAACTGTCTCTCACACTCACACACACACACTGGGAAACTGTCTCACACACACTCACACACACACTGGGAAACTGTCTCACATTAACACACACACACTGGGAAACTGTCTCACACACACGCACTGGGAAACTGTCTCTCACAAACACACACACATACTGAGAAACTTTCTCACACACACAGCAACACACAGGGAAACTGTCTCACACACACAGAGACACTTGGAAACTGTCTCACACACACGCACACTGGGAAACTGTCTCACACACACACACACACTTGGAAAATGTCTCACACATACACACACTGGGAAACTTTCTCACATACACATACACACAAACAGTTGGAAACTGTCTGACATAGACACACTCACACAGACTGGGAAACTGTCTCACACACACACACACCACACATACTGGGAAACTGACTCACAAACACACACACACACACACACACACACACACACACACACACTGGGAAACTGTCTCTCACGCTCACACACACACTGGGAAACTGTCTCACACATACACAAACACATACTGGGAAACTGTCTCAAACACACAAAGACACATACACACACACACACTGGGAAACTGTCTCTCACACTCACACACACACACTGGTAAACTGTTTCACACACTAGGCAACTGTCCCTCTCACGCACACACACCCACACTGGGAAACTGTCTCACAAACACACACACACACTGGGAAACTGTCCCTCACACACACACACACACACACACACACACACACACACACACACACACTGGTAAATGTCTCTCACACACTGGTAACTGTCTCACACACACACACACACACATTCAAAACTGTCTCACACACACACACACATTTTCGAAACTGTCTCACACACAAACACACATTCGCAACTGTCTCACACAAACACATAAACAAACACACTGGGAAACTGTCTCAGACAAACACACGTGCACACAGACATGAGAAACTGTCTCACACACACACACTGGGAAACTGTCTCACAGACACTCAAACTGGGAAAATGGCTCATACAAACACACACAGACTGGGAAACTTTCTCACACACACATACACACACTGGGAAACTTTCACACAGACACACACACACAATCTGGTAAAGTGTCTCTCACACACACACACACACACACTGGGAAACTTTCTCACACACACAGACACTCTGGGAAATTGTCTCACACACACGCACACTGGGAAACTGTCTCACACACACACAAACACTGGGAAACTGTCTCACACACTAGGCAACTGTCCCTCTCACACACACACACCCACACTGGGAAACTGTCTCACAAACACACACACACACTGGGAAACTGGCCATCACACACACACACTGGGAAACAGTCTCACACACAACACACACACACTGGGAAACTGTCTCACACACATACACATACACACAGAATGGAAAGCTGTCTCACACACACACACACAAATACACACTGGAAAACTGTCTTGCACATACACACAAGCACACTGGTAACTGTTTCACACACACACACACACACACGCACACTGGGAAACTGTCTCTCACAGACACACACACACGCACCTGGAAACTGCCTCACACACACATATTCACACACACATACACGCAAAGCGACACTGGGAACATGTCTCTCTCACACACACACACTGGGAACCTGTCTCACACAAACACACACGGGGAGACAGTCTCTCTCTCTCTCTCTCACACACACACACACACACACACTGGGAAACTGCCTCACACACATACACATGCACACACAATGGAAAGCTGTCTCACACACACACACACACATACAAACTGGAAAACTGTCTCGCCCATACACACAAACAAACTGGGTAACTGTTTCACACACACACTGGGAAACTGTCTATCACAGATACACACACACACATTGGGAAATTGTCTCTCTCTATCTCACACACACACACACACACACACACAGACACTGGGAAACTGTCTCTCTCACACACACACTGGGAAACTGTCTCACACAAACACACACACAAACAGGGAAACTGTCTCACACACACACACACACTCACAAACTGGGAAACTATCTCAAAAACACACACACCTGGAAACTGTCTCACACACATACACACTGGGAAACTGTCTCACACACACACACAAACTGGGAAACTGTCTCACACACACACGCACACTGGGAAAATGTCTCACTCACACTCACACACACACAGCCACTGAAAAGGGACTCACACACACACAAACACACACCGGGTAACTGTCTCACACACACACACACACACACTGGGAAACTGTCTCACACACACACACACACATTGGGAAACTGTCTCACATACACACACACACACAGTGGGAATCTGTCTCTCTCTCACACACACACACACACACACTGGGAAACTTTCTCACACACACACTGGGAAACTGTCTCACACACACACAGGGAAACTGTCTCTCTCACACACACACACAAACAGTGGGAAACTCACACACACAAACACACACACACACAGGGAAACTCTCTCTCACACGCACAAAGGAAAATGTCTCTCACACACACACACTGGGAAACCTTCTCACACACACACACACACACACGCTGGGAAACTGTCTCACACACACACGCACACTAGGAAACTGTCTCACACACACACACACTTGGAAACTGTCTCACAAACACAAACACAAACAAGGAAACTTTCTCACATACACATACACACAAACAGTGGGAAACTGTCTGACACACACACAAACACAGAGATGGAAAACTGTCTCTCACACACACACACCACACACACTGGGAAACTGTCTCACACACACACAAACAGAAACACACACTGGGAAACTGCTCACATTCATACACACACAAACTGGGAAACTGTCTCACACACACACACTGGGAAACTGTCTCTCTCACACAAACACACGTACTGGAAAAATGTCTGACACAAAGACACACACACACTGGGAAACTGTCTCTCACACTCACACACACACACTGGGAAACTGTCTCTCACACACACACACACACACACACACACACACTGGGAAACTGTCACACACATACGCACACACACTGGGAAACTGTCTCACACACACACACACACTGGGAAAATGTCTCGCACAAACACACACACATACTGAGAAACTTTCTCACACACACAGAAACACACAGGTAAACTGTCTCACAAACACAGAGACATTGGGAAACTGTCTCTCACACACACACGCACACTGGGAAACTGTCTCACACACACACACAAACTTGGAAACTGTCTCACACACACACACACACACTGGCAAACTTTCTCACATACACATACACACAAACAGTGGGAAACTGTCTGACATAGACACACACACAGACTGGGAAACTGTCTCACACACACACACACCACACACACTGGGAAACTGTCTCTCTCACACACACACAAACACACACCCACACACACACACACACACACAAAGGGAAACTGTCTCTCACACTCACACACACACTGGGAAACTGTCTCACACACACACACACACACACTGGGAAACTGTCTCACACACACACACACACTGGGAAACTGTCTCACACATACACACACACATACTGGGAAACTGTCTCAAACAAACACAGACATACACACTAGGAAACTGTCTCACACATACACACACACATACTGGGAAACTGTCTCAAACACACACACGCACAGACACACTGGGAAACTGTCTCTCACACACACATACACTGGGAAACAGTCTCACACGCACAGACACTCTGGGAAATTGTCTCACACACACGCACACTGGGAAACTGTCTCACACACACACAAACACTGGGAAACTGTCTCACACTCTAGGCAACTATCCCTCTCACACACACACACCCACACTGGGAAACTGTCTCACACACACAAACACACACTGGGAAACTGTCCCTCACACACACACACACACACACACACACACACACACACACACACATTCGAAACTGTCTCACACACACACACACACATTTTCGAAACTGTCTCACACACAAACAAACATTCGCAACTGTCTCACACAAACACATAAAGACACACACTGGGAATCTGTCTCAGACAAGCACACGTGCACACAGACATGAGAAACTGTCTCACACACACACACTGGGAAACTGTCTCACAGACACTCAAACTGGGAAAATGGCTCATACAAACACACACACACTGGGAAACATTCACACAGACACACACACACAATCTGGTAAAGTGTCTCACACACACACACAAACACTGGGAAACTGTCTCACACTCTAGGCAACTATCCCTCTCACACAGACACACCCACACTGGGAAACTGTCTCACACACACACACACACACACACACTGGGAAACTGTCCCTCACACACACACACACACACACACACACACACACACACACACACATTCGAAACTGTCTCACACACACACACACATTTTCGAAACTGTCTCACACACAAACAAACATTCGCAACTGTCTCACACAAACACATAAAGACACACACTGGGAAACTGTCTCAGACAAGCACACGTGCACACAGACATGAGAAACTGTCTCACACACACACACTGGGAAACTGTCTCACAGACACTCAAACTGGGAAAATGGCTCATACAAACACACACAGACTGGGAAACTTTCTCACACACACATACACACACTGGGAAACATTCACACAGACACACACACACAATCTGGTAAAGTGTCTCACACACACACACAAACACTGGGAAAATGTCTCACACACAAACACACTTGGAAATTGTCTCAAACAAACACACACACACTCTGGGAAACTGTCACACACACACACACACACACACACTGGCAAACTGTCTCACACACACAAACTGGGAAACATTCTCACACACACACACACACACACTGGGAAACTGTCTCACACACATACTCGAACAATGGAAAGCTGTCTGACACACACACACACATACACACTGGAAAACTGTCACGCAGATACTCACAAGCTCACTGGGTAACTGTTTCACACACACACACAAACACACACACACACATTGGGGAAATGTCTCTCACAGACACACACACACTGGGAAACTGTCTCTCTCACACACACACACACACAAAGAGACATTGGGAAACTGTCTCACAGACACACACACACTGGGAAACTGTCTCACACACACACACACACGCTGGGAAACTGTCTCACACACACAGAGACACTGGGAAACTGTCTCACACACACAGAGACAATAGGAAACTGTCTCACACACACACACACTTGGAAACTGTCTCACACACACACACACACACAAGGAAACTTTCTCACATACACATACACACAAACAGTGGGAAACCATCTGACACACTCACACACACAGACAGAGATGGGAAACTGTCTCTCACACACACACACACTGGGAAACTGCTCACATTCATAAACACACACACTGGGAAACTGTCTCACACACACACACTGGGAAACTTTCTCTCTCACACAAACACACGTACTGGAAAAATGTCTGACACAATGACACACACACACTGGGAAACTGTCTCTCACAGTCACACACACACTGGGAAACTGTCTCACACATACACACACACACTGGGAAACTGTCTCACACACACACACACTGGGAAAATGTCTCTCACAAACACACACACATACTGAGAAACTTTCTCACACACACAGAAACACACAGGGAAACTGTCTCACACACACAGAGACACTGGGAAACTGTCTCAAACACACGCACACTGGGAAACTGTCTCACACACACACACACACTTGGAAACTGTCTCACACACACACACACACACTGGGAAACTTTCTTACTTACACATACACACAAAAAGTTGAAAACTGTCTGACATAGACACACTCACACAGACTGGGAAACTGTCTCACACACACACACACCACACACACTGGGAAACTGTCTCAAACACACACACACACACACACACACACACACACACACACACACACACTCTGGGAAACTGTCTCACACACACACATACACTGGGAAACAGTCTCACACACACAGACACTCTGGGAAATTGTCTCACACACACGCACACTGGGAAACTGTCTCACACACACACAAACACTGGGAAACTGTCTCACACACTAGGCAACTGTCCCTCTCACACACACACACCCACACTGGGCAACTGTCTCACAAACACACACACACAGGGAAACTGTCCCTCACACACACACACACACACACACACACACACACACACACACACACACACACTGATAAATGTCTCTCACACACTGGTAACTGTCTCAAACACACACACACACATTCGAAACTGTCTCACACACACACACACATTTTCGAAACTGTCTCACACACAAACACACATTCGCAACTGTCTCACACAAACACATAAACACACACACTGGGAAACTGTCTCAGACAAACACACGTGCACACAGACATAAGAAATTGTCTCACACACACACACTGGGAAACTGTCTCACAGACACTCAAAGTGGGAAAATGGCTCATACAAACACACACAGACTGGGAAACTTTCTCACACACACATACACACACTGGGAAACTTTCACACAGACACACACACACAATCTGGTAAAGTGTCTCTCACACACACACACACACTGGGAAACTGTCTCACACACACAGACACTCTGGGAAATTGTCTCACACACACGCACACTGGGAAACTGTCTCACACACACACAAACACTGGCAAACTGTCTCACACACTAGGCAACTGTCCCTCTCACACACACACACCCACACTGGGAAACTGTCTCACAAACACACACATACGCTGGGAAACTGTCCCTCACACACACACACACACACACACACTGGTAAATGTCTCACACACACTGGTAACTGTCTCACACACACATACACACATTCGAAACTGTCTCACACAAACACACACATTTTCGAAACTGTCTCACACACAAACAGACATTCGCAACTGTCTCACACAAACACATAAACACACACTGGGAAACTGTCTCAGACAAACACACGTGTACACAGACAGGAGAAACTGTCTCACACACACACACACTAGGAAACTGTCTCAGACAAACACACATGCACACAGACATGAGAAACTGTCTCACACACACACACTGGGAAACTGTCTCACAGACACTCAAACTGGGAAAATGGCTCATACAAACACACACAGTCTGGGAAACTTTCTCACACACACATACACACACAGGAAACATTCACACAGACACACACACACAATCTGGTAAAGTGTCTCACACACAAACACAAACACTGGGAAACTGTCTCACACACAAACACACTTGGAAATTGTCTCAAACAAACACACACACACTCTGGGAAACTGTCACACACACACACACACAAACACTGGCAAACTGTCTCACACACACAAACTGGGAAACATTCTCACACACACACACACATACACACACACACACACACACACACACTGGGAAACTGTCTCACACACATACTCACACAATGGAAAGCTGTCTGACACACACACACATACACACTGGAAAACTGTCACGCACATACTCACAAGCACACTGGGTAACTGTTTCACACACACACACAAACACACACACACATTGGGAAAATGTCTCTCACAGACACACACACACTTGGAAACTGTCTCTCTCACACACACACACACAAAGAGACATTGGGAAACTGTCTCACAGACACGCACACACTGGGAAACTGTCTCACACACACACACACACACACACGCTGGGAAACTGTCTCACAAACACAGAGACACTGGGAAACTGTCTCACACACACACGCACGCTAGGAAACTGTCTCACACACACACACACTTGGAAACTGTCTCACACACACACACACACACAAGGAAACTTTCTCACATACACATACACACAAACAGTGGGAAACCGTCTGACACACACACACACACACACACACACACAGACAGAGATGGGAAACTGTCTCTCACAAACACACACCACACACACTGGGAAACTGTCTCTCACACACACACAAACACACACACACACACTGGGAAACTGCTCACATTAATACACACACACACTGGGAAACTGTCTCACACACACACACTGGGAAACTGTCTCTCTCACACAAACACACGTACTGGAAAAATGTCTGACACAATGACACACACACACTGGGAAACTGTCTCACACACACTCACACACACACTGGGAAACTGTCTCACATTAACACACACACACTGGGAAACTGTCTCACACACACACACTGGGAAAATGTCTCTCACAAACACACACACATACTGAGAAACTTTCTCACACACACAGAAACACACAGGGAAACTGTCTCACACACACAGAGACACTTGGAAACTGTCTCACACACACGCACACTGGGAAACTGTCTCACACACACACACACACTTGGAAAATGTCTCACACACACACACACACACTGGGAAACTTTCTCACATACACATACACACAAACAGTTGGAAACTGTCTGACATAGACACACTCACACAGACTGGGAAACTGTCTCACACACACACACACCACACACACTGGGAAACTGACTCTCACACACACACACACACACACACACACACACACACTGGGAAACTGTCTCTCACGCTCACACACACACTGGGAAACTGTCTCACACATACACAAACACATACTGGGAAACTGTCTCAAACACACAAACACACATACACACACACACACTGGGAAACTGTCTCTCACACTCACACACACACACTGGGAAACTGTTTCACACACTAGGCAACTGTCCCTCTCACGCACACACACCCACACTGGGAAACTGTCTCACAAACACACACACACACTGGGAAACTGTCCCTCACACACACACACACACACACACACACACACACACACCGGTAAATGTCTCTCACACACTGGTAACTGTCTCACACACACACACACACATTCAAAACTGTCTCACACACACACACACATTTTCGAAACTGTCTCACACACAAACACACATTCGCAACTGTCTCACACAAACACATAAACACACACACTGGGAAACTGTCTCAGACAAACACACGTGCACACAGACATGAGAAACTGTCTCACACACACACACTGGGAAACTGTCTCACAGACACTCAAACTGGGAAAATGGCTCATACAAACACACACAGACTGGGAAACTTTCTCACACACACATACACACACTGGGAAACTTTCACACAGACACACACACACAATCTGGTAAAGTGTCTCTCACACACACACACACACTGGGAAACTGTCTCACACACACAGACACTCTGGGAAATTGTCTCACACACACGCACACTGGGAAACTGTCTCACACACACACAAACACTGGGAAACTGTCTCACACACTAGGCAACTGTCCCTCTCACACACACACACCCACACTGGGAAACTGTCTCACAAACACACACACACACTGGGAAACTGGCCATCACACACACACACACACACACACACACACACACACACACACACACACACACACTGGTAAATGTCTCACACACACTGGTAACTGTCTCACACACACACAAACACATTCGAAACTGTCTCACACACACACACACATTTTCGAAACTGTCTCACACACAAACAGACATTCGCAACTGTCTCACACAAACACATAAACACACACTGGGAAACTGTCTCAGACAAACACACGTGCACACAGACATGAGAAACTGTCTCTCACACACAAACTGGGAAACTGTCTCCCAGACACTCAAAGTGGGAAAATGGCTCATACAAAAACACACAGACTGGGAAACTTTCTCACACACACATACACACACTGAGAAACTTTCACACAGACACACACACACAATCTGGTAAAGTGTCTCTCACACACACACACACACTGGGAAACTGTCTCACACACACACACACTTGGAAATTGTCTCAAACAAACACACACTCTCTGGGAAACTGTCACACACACAAACACTGGCAAACTGTCTCACACACACAAACTGGGAAACATTCTCACACACGCACACACACACTGGGAAACTGTCTCACACACATACTCGAACAATGGAAAGCTATCTGACACACACACACACATACACACTGGAAAACTGTCGCGCACATACTCACAAGCACACTGGGTAACTGTTTCACACACACACACAAACACACACACACACATTGGGAAAATGTCTCTCACAGACACACACACACTGGGAAACTGTCTCTCTCTCACACACACACACACACAAAGAGACATTGGGAAACTGTCTCACACACACACACACACACACTGGGAAACTGTCTCACACAAACACACTGGGAAAAAGTCTCACACACACACACACACACACACACACTGGAAAACTGTCTCGCACACATACACATACACACACAATGGAAAGCTGTCTCACACACACACACACATACACACTGGAAAACTGTCTCGCAGATACACATAAGCACACTGGGTAAATGCTTCGCACAAGCACACACAAACACTGGGAAACTGCCTCAGACACACACACTCACACACACACACACACACACACAAAGCGACACTGGGAACATGTCTCTCTCACACACACACACTGGGAACCTGCCTCACATAAACACACACTGGGAGACAGTCTCTCTCTCTCTCTCACACACACACACACTGGGAAACTGCCTCACAAACACACACACCTGGAAACTGTTTCACACACATACACACTGGGAAACTGTCTCACACACACACACACACATACAAACTGGAAAACTGTCTCGCCCATACACACAAACAAACTGGGTAACTGTTTCACGCACACACTGGGAAACTGTCTCTCACAGATACACACAAACACTGGGAAATTGACTCACACACACACACATACACACACACACACACACACACACGCAGACACTGGGAAACTGTCTCACACATACACACACACACTGGGAAACTGTCTCACACACACACACACTGGGAAAATGTCTCTCACAAACACACACACATACTGAGAAACTTTCTCACACACACAGAAACACACAGGGAAACTGTCTCACACACACACACACACTTGGAAACTGTCTCACACACACACACACACACTGGGAAACTTTCTTACTTACACATACACAAAAAAAGTTGAAAACTGTCTGACATAGACACACTCACACAGACTGGGAAACTGTCTCACACACACACACACCACACACACTGGGAAACTGTCTCAAACACACACACACACACACACACACACACACACTCTGGGAAACTGTCTCACACACACACATACACTGGGAAACAGTCTCACACACACAGACACTCTGGGAAATTGTCTCACACACACGCACACTGGGAAACTGTCTCACACACACACAAACACTGGGAAACTGTCTCACACACTAGGCAACTGTCCCTCTCACACACACACACCCACACTGGGCAACTGTCTCACAAACACACACACACAGGGAAACTGTCCCTCACACACACACACACACACACACACACACACACACACACACACACACACACACACACACTGGTAAATGTCTCTCACACACTGGTAACTGTCTCACACACACACACACACATTCGAAACTGTCTCACACACACACACACATTTTCGAAACTGTCTCACACACAAACACACATTCGCAACTGTCTCACACAAACACATAAACACACACACTCGGAAACTGTCTCAGACAAACACACATGCACACAGACATAAGAAATTGTCTCACACACACACACTGGGAAACTGTCTCACAGACACTCAAAGTGGGAAAATGGCTCATACAAACACACACAGACTGGGAAACTTTCTCACACACACATACACACACTGGGAAACTTTCACACAGACACACACACACAATCTGGTAAAGTGTCTCTCACACACACACACACACTGGGAAACTGTCTCACACACACAGACACTCTGGGAAATTGTCTCACACACACGCACACTGGGAAACTGTCTCACACACACACAAACACTGGGAAACTGTCTCACACACTAGGCAACTGTCCCTCTCACACACACACACCCACACTGGGAAACTGTCTCACAAACACACACACACGCTGGGAAACTGTCCCTCACACACACACACACACACACACACACAGTGGTAAATGTCTCACACACACTGGTAACTGTCTCACACACACATACACACATTCGAAACTGTCTCACACACAAACAGACATTCGCAACTGTCTCACACAAACACATAAACACACAATGGGAAACTGTCTCAGACAAACACACGTGTACACAGACAGGAGAAACTGTCTCACACACACACACTAGGAAACTGTCTCAGCCAAACACACATGCACACAGACATGAGAAACTGTCTCACACACACACACTGGGAAACTGTCTCACAGACACTCAAACTGGGAAAATGGCTCATACAAACACACACAGTCTGGGAAACTTTCTCACACACACATACACACACAGGAAACATTCACACAGACACACACACACAATCTGGTAAAGTGTCTCACACACACACACAAACACTGGGAAACTGTCTCACACACAAACACACTTGGAAATTGTCTCAAACAAACACACACACTCTGGGAAACTGTCACACACACACACACACACACACTGGCAAACTGTCTCACACACACAAACTGGGAAACATTCTCACACACACACACACATACACACACACACACACACACACTGGGAAACTGTCTCACACACATACTCACACAATGGAAAGCTGTCTGACACACACACACACATACACACTGGAAAACTGTCACGCACATACTCACAAGCACACTGGGTAACTGTTTCACACACACACATAAACACACACACACATTGGGAAAATGTCTCTCACAGACACACACACACTTGGAAACTGTCTCTCTCACACACACACACACAAAGAGACATTGGGAAACTGTCTCACAGACACGCACACACTGGGAAACTGTCTCACACACACACACACACACACACACACACACACGCTGGGAAACTGTCTCACAAACACAGAGACACTGGGAAACTGTCTCACACACACACGCACGCTAGGAAACTGTCTCACACACACACACACTTGGAAACTGTCTCACACACACACACACACACAAGGAAACTTTCTCACATACACATACACACAAACAGTGGGAAACCGTCTGACACACACACACACACACACACACACACAGACAGAGATGGGAAACTGTCTCTCACAAACACACACCACACATACTGGGAAACTGTTACTCACACACACACAAACACACACACACACACTGGGAAACTGCTCACATTAATACACACACACACTGGGAAACTGTCTCACGCACACACACTGGGAAACTGTCTCTCTCACACAAACACACGTACCTGAAAAATGTCTGACACAATGACACACACACACTGGGAAACTGTCTCTCACACTCACACACACACACTGGGAAACTGTCTCACACACACTCACACAGACACTGGGAAACTGTCTCACATTAACACACACACACTGGGAAACTGTCTCACACACACACACTGGGAAAATGTCTCTCACAAACACACACACATACTGAGAAACTTTCTCACACATACAGAAACACACAGGGAAACTCTCACACACACAGAGACACTTGGAAACTGTCTCACACACACACACACTGGGAAACTGTCTCACACACACACACTTGGAAAATGTCTCACACACACACACACACACTGGGAAACTTTCTCACATACACATACACACAAACAGTTGGAAACTGTCTGACATAGACACACTCACACAGACTGGGAAACTGTCTCACACACACACACACCACACACACTGGGAAACTGACTCACACACACACACACACACACACACACACACACACACACACACACACACACTGGGAAACTGTCTCTCACGCTCACACACACACTGGGAAACTGTCTCACACATACACAAACACATACTGGGAAACTGTCTCAAACACACAAACACACATACACACACACACACTGGGAAACTGTCTCTCACACTCACACACACACACTGGGAAACTGTTTCACACACTAGGCAACTGTCCCTCTCACGCACACGCACCCACACTGGGAAACTGTCTCACAAACACACTCACACACTGGGAAACTGTCCCTCACACACACACACACACACACACACACACACACACACACACACACACACACACACTGGTAAATGTCTCTCACACACTGGTAACTGTCTCACACACACACACACACATTCAAAACTGTCTCACACACACACACACATTTTCGAAACTGTCTCACACACAAACACACATTCGCAACTGTCTCACACAAACACATAAACACACACACTGGGAAACTGTCTCAGACAAACACACGTGCACACAGACATGAGAAACTGTCTCACACACACACACTGGGAAACTGTCTCACAGACACTCAAACTGGGAAAATGGCTCATACAAACACACACAGACTGGGAAACTTTCTCACACACACATACACACACTGTAAACTTTACCACAGACACACACACACAATCTGGTAAAGTGTCTCTCACACACACACACACACTGGGAAACTGTCTCACACACACAGACACTCTGGGAAATTGTCTCACACACACGCACACTGGGAAACTGTCTCACACACACACAAACACTGGGAAACTGTCTCACACACTAGGCAACTGTCCCTCTCACACACACACACCCACACTGGGAAACTGTCTCACAAACACACACACACACTGGGAAACTGGCCATCACACACACACACACACACACACACACACACTGGTAAATGTCTCACACACACTGGTAACTGTCTCACACACACACAAACACATTCGAAACTGTCTCACACACACACACACATTTTCGAAACTGTCTCACACACAAACAGACATTCGCAACTGTCTCACACAAACACATAAACACACACTGGGAAACTGTCTCAGACAAACACACGTGCACACAGACATGAGAAACTGTCTCTCACACACACACTGGGAAACTGTCTCCCAGACACTCACACTGGGAAAATGGCTCATACAAAAACACACAGACTGGGAAACTTTCTCACACACACATACACACACTGAGAAACTTTCACACAGACACACACACACAATCTGGTAAAGTGTCTCTCACACACACACACACACTGGGAAACTGTCTCACACACACACACACTTGGAAATTGTCTCAAACAAACACACACTCTCTGGGAAACTGTCACACACACAAACACTGGCAAACTGTCTCACACACACAAACTGGGAAACATTCTCACACACGCACACACACACTGGGAAACTGTCTCACACACATACTCGAACAATGGAAAGCTATCTGACACACACACACACATACACACTGGAAAACTGTCGCGCACATACTCACAAGCACACTGGGTAACTGTTTCACACACACACACAAACACACACACACACATTGGGAAAATGTCTCTCACAGACACACACACACTGGGAAACTGTCTCTCTCTCACACACACACACACACACAAAGAGACATTGGGAAACTGTCTCACAAACACACACACACACACTGGGAAACTGTCTCACACAAACACACTGGGAAACAGTCTCACACACACACACACACACACACACACACTGGAAAACTGTCTCGCACACATACACATACACACACAATGGAAGGCTGTCTCACACACACACACACATACACACTGGAAAACTGTCTCGCACATACACACACACACACACACACACACTGGGAAACTGTCTCTCACACACACACACACTGGGAAATATCACTCACACTCACACACACACTGGGAAACTGTCTCACACACAGACACACACACTCTGGGAAACTGTCTCACAAACACACATACACTGGGAAACAGTCTCAGACACACAGACACACTGGGAAATTGTCTCACATACACGCACACTGGGAAACTGTCTGACACACTAGGCAACTGTCCCTCTCACACACACACACACCCACACTGGGAAACTGTCTCACAAACACACACACACACTGGGAAACTGTCTCTCTCTCTCTCTCTCTCTCTCACACACACACACACACACACACACACACACACACTGGTAACTGTCTCACACACACACACACATTCGAAACTGTCTCACACACACACAAACACACATTTTCGAATCTGTCTCACACACAAACACACATTCGCAACTGTCTCACACAAACACATAAACACTCACACTGGGAAAATGTCTCACACACACACACGTCCACACAGACATGAGAAACTGTCTCACACACAGACACACTGGGAAACTGTCTCACAGACACTCAAACTGGGAAAATTTTTCATATAAACACACACAGACTGTGAAACCTTCTCTCACACACACACACACACACACACTGGGAAACTTTCACACACACACACACACACACACACAAACTGGGAAAGTGTCTCACAAACACACACACTGGGAAACTGTCTCACACACACACACTGGGAAATTGTCTCAAACAAACACACACACACTGGGAAACTGTCTCACACACATACTCACACAATGGAAAGCTGTCTCACACACACCCACACATACACACTGGAAAACTGTCTTGCACATACTCACAAGAACACTGGGTAACTGTTTCACACACACACACACACACACACACACATACACACACACACACACACACACACACACACATTGGGAAACTGTCTCTCACAGACACACACACACACACTGGGAAACTGTCTCTCTCTCACACACACACACACACACACACACACACACACAAAGAGACATTGGGAAACTGTCTCACAAACACGCACACACTGGGAAACTGTCTCATACAAACAGACACTGGGAAACAGTCTCACACACACACACACACACACACTGGGAAACTGTCACACACATACACATACACACGCAATGGAAAGCTGTCTCACACACACACACATACACACTGGAAAATTGTCTCGCACATACACACAAGCACACTGGGTGACTGTTTCACACACACACACTGGAAAACTGTCTCTCACAGACACACACACACACACTGGGAAACTGCCTCACACACACACACTCACACACACACACACACACACAAAGCGACACTGGGAACATGTCTCTCAAACACACACACTGTGGGAACCTGTCTAACACAAACACACACTGGGAAACAGTCTCACACACACATACACACACACACACTGGGAAACTCCCTCACACACACACACATGCACACACAATGGAAAGCTGTCTCTCACACACACACACACACACACAAACTGGAAAACTGTCTCGCCCATACACACGAATACACTGGGTAACTGTTTCACACACACACTGGGATACTGTATCACACAGATACACACACACACTGGGAAATTGTCTCACACACACAAACACACACTAACACACACACACACAGACACTGGGAAACTGTGTCTATCACACACACACTGGGAAACTGTCTCACAGAAACAAACACACAAACAGGGAAACTGTCTCACACATACACACACACATACTGGGAAACTGTCTCAAACACACACACACACACACACAAACTAGGAAAATGTCTCTCACACTCACACACACACTGGGAAACTGTCTCACACACAGACACACACACTTTGGGAAACAGTCTCACACACACAGACACTCTGGGAAATTGTCTCACACACACGCACACTGGGAAACTGTCTCACACACACACAAACACTGGGAAACTGCCTCACACACTGGCAACTGTCCCTCTCACACACACACACCCACACTGGGAAACTGTCTCACAAACACACACACACACACACACTGGGAAACTGTCTCTCACACACACACACACACACACACACATTGGGAAAATGTCTCTCACAGACACACACAAACAATCTGGGAAACTGTCTCACACACACACAAACTCTGGGAAACTGTTTCACGTACTAGGCAACTGTCCCTCTCACACACACACACCCACAGTGGGAAGCTGTCTCACAGACACACACAAACACTCTGGGAAACTGTCTCACACACACAGACACACACACAAACAAAGAGACATTGGGAAATTGTCTCACAAACGCACACACACTGGGAAACTGTCTCACACAAACACACTGGGAAACAGTCTCACACACAGACACACACACGCACACACACACACTGGGAAACTGTCTCTCACACACACACACGTTGGGAAAATGTCTCACACTAACACACACACAAACAGGGAAACTGTCTCACACACACACACACACTGGGAAACTGTCTCACAAACACACACACACTGGAAACTGTCTCATACACTTATACCCAGGGCAACTGTCTCACACACACAAACTGGGAAACTTTCTAACGCACACACGCACACTGTGAAACTGTCTCACGCACACACACAATGGGTAACTTTTTCACACACACACACACACACACACACACGCACTGGGAAAATGTCACACACACAAACATACACAGTGGGAAACTGTCTCACACATAAACACACACATACTGGGAAACTGTCTCAAACACACACAAACACACACACACACACACTGGGAAACACACACACACAGATACACACACACGCACACACTGGTAACTGTCTCTCACACACACACACACACATTCGAAACAGTCTCTCACACACACACACACATTTTCGAAACTGTCTCACACACAAACACACATTCGCAACTGTCTCACACAAACACATAAACACACACTGGGAAACTGTCTCACACACACAAGTGCACACAGACATGAGAAACTGTCTCACACACACACACACTGGGAAACTGTCTCACAGACACTCAAACTGGGAAAATGTCTCATACAAACACACACAGACTGGGAAGCTTTCTCACACACACACAAACACACACAGGGAAACTCACACACACACACACACACACACACACATAAGCAAAAACTGGGAAAGTGTCTCACACACACACACACACACACACACACTGGGAAACTGTCTGACACACACACGCACTGGGAAATTGTCTCAAACAAACACACACACACTCTGGGAAACTGTCACACAGACACACACACACACACTGGCAAACTGTCTCATACACACAAACTGGGAAACATTCTCACACACACACACACTGGGAAACTGTCTCACACACATACTCACACAATGGAAAGCTGTCTGACACACACACACACACATACACACTGGATAACTGTCGCGCACATACTCACAAGCACACTGGGAAACTGTTTCACACACAAGCACACACACACATTGGGAAAATGTCTCTCACAGACACACGCAAACACACTGGGAAACTGTCTCACACACACACACACACACAAAGAGACATTGGGAAATTGTCTCACAAACACACACACACTGGGAAACTGTCTCACACAAACACACACTGGGAAACAGTCTCACACACGCACACACACACAGAGACACTGGGAAAATGTCTCTCACACACACACACACACACACACTGGGAAAATGTCTCACACAAACACACACACAAACAGGGAAACTGTCTCACTCACACACACACACTGGGAAACTGTCTCACAAACACACACACCTGGAAACTGTCTCACACACTTACACCCTGGGAAACTGTCTCACACACACAAACTGGGAAACTTTCTCACGCACACACGCATGCTGTGAAACTGTCTCACACACACACACAACGGGTAACTGTTTCACACACACACACACACACACACGCACTGGGGAAATGTCTCACACACACACATACACAGTGGGAAACTGTCTCACACATACACACACACAGTAGGAAACTGTCTCTCACACACACACACACTGGCAAACGTTCTCACACATACACATACGCGCTGGGAAACTGTCTCACACACACACACTGGGAAACTGTCTCACACACACACACACTGGGAATCTAACTCTCTCACACACACACACACACACTGGGAAACTGTCTCACACACACACACAGTCAAACTGCGATAATGTCTCATACAAACACAAACAGAATGGGAAACTGTCACACACACACACACACAGTCTGGGAAACTTTCTCAAACACACACACACACACTGGGAAACTGTCTCACACATGCACACGCACTGTGAAACGGTCTCACACACACACACGCTGGGAAACTGATAACAAACACACACGCGAACTGGGAAACTGCCTCACACACACATGCACACACTGGGAAAATGCTTCACACACACACACACAGACACACACACACACACACAAACTGGAAAATGTCTCACACACAAAAACTGGGAAATTTTCTCACAAACGCACACACACTGGGAAACTGTCTCACACACACACCACACACTGGAAAACTGTCTCACATAAACACACACACACATAGTAGGAAACTGTCTCACACACACACACACATACTGGGAAACTGACTCACACACACACATGCGCACACACACACACACACACACACACACACAGGGAAACTGTCTCACACACATGCACATACACACACAATGGAAAGCTGTCTCTCTCTCTCACACACACACACACACATACACACTGGAAAACTGTCTCGCACATACATAAAAACACACTGGTTAATTGTTTCACACACACACACTGGGAAACTGTCTCTCACAGATACACACACACACTGGGAAACTGTCTCACACACACAGAGACACTGGGAAACTGTCTCACACACACACGCACACTGGGAAACTGTCTCACACACACACACACTTGGAAACTGTCTCACACACACACACACACACAAACACAAGGAAACCTTCTCACATACACATACACACAAACAGTGGGAAACTGTCTGGCACACACACACTCACAGAGATGGGAAACTGTCTCTCTCACACACACACCACACACACTGGGAAACTGTCTCTCACAAACACACAAACACACACACACACTGGGAAACTGCTCTCATTCATACACACACACACTGGGAAACTGTCTCACACACACACACTGGGAAACTGTCTCTCACACTCACACACACACTGGGAAACTGTCTCACACACACATACACACACACACTCGGAAACTGTCTCATACATACACACACACACTGGGAAACTGTCTCACACACACACACTGGGAAAATGTCTCTCACAGACACACACACATACTGAGAAACTTTCTCACACACACAGACACACACACAGGGAAACTGTCTCACATACACAGAAACACTGGGAAACTTTCTCGCACACACACACACGCACACTGGGAAACTGTCTCACACACACGCACACACACTGGGAAACCTTCTCACATACACATACACACAAACAGTGGGAAACTGTCTGACACAGACACACACACACAGACTGGGAAACTGTCTCACACACACACATACACACCACACACACTGGGAAACTGTCTCACACACACACACACACACACACACACACACACACACACACACACACACTGGGAAACTGTCTCACACATACACACGCACACACCGGGAAACTGTCTCACACACACACACTGCGAAACTGTGTCCCTCACACAAACTCACGTACTGGAAAAATGTCTGACACAGATACACACACGCAGACTGGGAAACTGTCTCACACACACACACACGCACACACACTGGGAAACTGTCTCTCATACTCACACACACATTTGGAAACTGTCTCACACACACACACAAACACACACACTGGGAAACTGTCTCACACACAGACACACACACTCTGGGAAACTGTCTCACACGCACACATACACTGGGAAACAGTCTCACACACACAGACACACTGGGAAATTATCTCACACACACGCACACTGGGAAAATGTCTCACATACACACAAACACTGGGAAACTGTCTCACACACTAGGCAACTGTCCCTCTCACACACACCCACACTGGGAAACTGTCTCACAAACACACACACACACTGGGAAACTGTCTCTCTCTCTCACACACACACACACTGGAAACTGTCTCACACACACACACACATTCGAAACTGTCTCACAGACACACACACACATTTTCGAATCTGTCTCACACACAAACACACATTCGCAACTGTCTCACACAAACACATAAACACTCACACTGGGAAAATGTCTCTCACACACACATGTCCACACAGACATGAGAAACTGTCTCACACACACACACAATGGGAAACTGTCTCACAGACACTCAAACTGGGAAAATTTTTCATATAAACACACATAGACTGTGAAACCTTCTCACACACACACACACACACACTGGGAAACTTTCATACACACACACACACACACACACACACACACACACACACACACATAAACTGGGAAAGTGTCTCACACACACACACACACAGGGAAACTGTCTCACACACACACACACTGGGAAATTGTCTCAAACAAACACACACACACTGGGAAACTGTCACGCACACACACAGACACACACACACACACTGGCAAACTGTCTCACACACACAAACAGGGAAACTGTCTCACACACACACACACACTGGGAAACTGTCTCACAAACACACACACACTGGAAACTGTCTCATACACTTATACCCAGGGCAACTGTCTCACACACACAAACTGGGAAACTTTCTAACGCACACACGCACACTGTGAAACTGTCTCACGCACACACACAATGGGTAACTTTTTCACACACACACACACACACACACGCACTGGGAAAATGTCACACACACAAACATACACAGTGGGAAACTGTCTCACACATAAACACACACATACTGGGAAACTGTCTCAAACACACACAAACACACACACACACACACTGGGAAACACACACACACAGATACACACACACGCACACACTGGTAACTGTCTCTCACACACACACACACACATTCGAAACAGTCTCTCACACACACACACACATTTTCGAAACTGTCTCACACACAAACACACATTCGCAACTGTCTCACACAAACACATAAACACACACTGGGAAACTGTCTCACACACACAAGTGCACACAGACATGAGAAACTGTCTCACACACACACACACTGGGAAACTGTCTCACAGACACTCAAACTGGGAAAATGTCTCATACAAACACACACAGACTGGGAAGCTTTCTCACACACACACAAACACACACAGGGAAACTCACACACACACACACACACACACACACATAAGCAAAAACTGGGAAAGTGTCTCACACACACACACACACACACACACACTGGGAAACTGTCTGACACACACACGCACTGGGAAATTGTCTCAAACAAACACACACACACTCTGGGAAACTGTCACACAGACACACACACACACACTGGCAAACTGTCTCATACACACAAACTGGGAAACATTCTCACACACACACACACTGGGAAACTGTCTCACACACATACTCACACAATGGAAAGCTGTCTGACACACACACACACACATACACACTGGATAACTGTCGCGCACATACTCACAAGCACACTGGGAAACTGTTTCACACACAAGCACACACACACATTGGGAAAATGTCTCTCACAGACACACGCAAACACACTGGGAAACTGTCTCACACACACACACACACACAAAGAGACATTGGGAAATTGTCTCACAAACACACACACACTGGGAAACTGTCTCACACAAACACACACTGGGAAACAGTCTCACACACGCACACACACACAGAGACACTGGGAAAATGTCTCTCACACACACACACACACACACACTGGGAAAATGTCTCACACAAACACACACACAAACAGGGAAACTGTCTCACTCACACACACACACTGGGAAACTGTCTCACAAACACACACACCTGGAAACTGTCTCACACACTTACACCCTGGGAAACTGTCTCACACACACAAACTGGGAAACTTTCTCACGCACACACGCATGCTGTGAAACTGTCTCACACACACACACAACGGGTAACTGTTTCACACACACACACACACACACACGCACTGGGGAAATGTCTCACACACACACATACACAGTGGGAAACTGTCTCACACATACACACACACAGTAGGAAACTGTCTCTCACACACACACACACTGGCAAACGTTCTCACACATACACATACGCGCTGGGAAACTGTCTCACACACACACACTGGGAAACTGTCTCACACACACACACACTGGGAATCTAACTCTCTCACACACACACACACACACTGGGAAACTGTCTCACACACACACACAGTCAAACTGCGATAATGTCTCATACAAACACAAACAGAATGGGAAACTGTCACACACACACACACACAGTCTGGGAAACTTTCTCAAACACACACACACACACTGGGAAACTGTCTCACACATGCACACGCACTGTGAAACGGTCTCACACACACACACGCTGGGAAACTGATAACAAACACACACGCGAACTGGGAAACTGCCTCACACACACATGCACACACTGGGAAAATGCTTCACACACACACACACAGACACACACACACACACACAAACTGGAAAATGTCTCACACACAAAAACTGGGAAATTTTCTCACAAACGCACACACACTGGGAAACTGTCTCACACACACACCACACACTGGAAAACTGTCTCACATAAACACACACACACATAGTAGGAAACTGTCTCACACACACACACACATACTGGGAAACTGACTCACACACACACATGCGCACACACACACACACACACACACACACAGGGAAACTGTCTCACACACATGCACATACACACACAATGGAAAGCTGTCTCTCTCTCTCACACACACACACACACATACACACTGGAAAACTGTCTCGCACATACATAAAAACACACTGGTTAATTGTTTCACACACACACACTGGGAAACTGTCTCTCACAGATACACACACACACTGGGAAACTGTCTCACACACACAGAGACACTGTGAAACTGTCTCACACACACACTCACACTGGGAAACTGTCTCACACACACACACACTTGGAAACTGTCTCACACACACACACACACACAAACACAAGGAAACCTTCTCACATACACATACACACAAACAGTGGGAAACTGTCTGGCACACACACACTCACAGAGATGGGAAACTGTCTCTCTCACACACACACCACACACACTGGGAAACTGTCTCTCACAAACACACAAACACACACACACACTGGGAAACTGCTCTCATTCATACACACACACACTGGGAAACTGTCTCACACACACACACTGGGAAACTGTCTCTCACACTCACACACACACTGGGAAACTGTCTCACACACACATACACACACACACTCGGAAACTGTCTCATACATACACACACACACTGGGAAACTGTCTCACACACACACACTGGGAAAATGTCTCTCACAGACACACACACATACTGAGAAACTTTCTCACACACACAGACACACACACAGGGAAACTGTCTCACATACACAGAAACACTGGGAAACTTTCTCGCACACACACACACGCACACTGGGAAACTGTCTCACACACACGCACACACACTGGGAAACCTTCTCACATACACATACACACAAACAGTGGGAAACTGTCTGACACAGACACACACACACAGACTGGGAAACTGTCTCACACACACACATACACACCACACACACTGGGAAACTGTCTCACACACACACACACACACACACACACACACACACACACACACACACACTGGGAAACTGTCTCACACATACACACGCACACACCGGGAAACTGTCTCACACACACACACTGCGAAACTGTGTCCCTCACACAAACTCACGTACTGGAAAAATGTCTGACACAGATACACACACGCAGACTGGGAAACTGTCTCACACACACACACACGCACACACACTGGGAAACTGTCTCTCATACTCACACACACATTTGGAAACTGTCTCACACACACACACAAACACACACACTGGGAAACTGTCTCACACACAGACACACACACTCTGGGAAACTGTCTCACACGCACACATACACTGGGAAACAGTCTCACACACACAGACACACTGGGAAATTATCTCACACACACGCACACTGGGAAAATGTCTCACATACACACAAACACTGGGAAACTGTCTCACACACTAGGCAACTGTCCCTCTCACACACACACACACCCACACTGGGAAACTGTCTCACAAACACACACACACACTGGGAAACTGTCTCTCTCTCTCACACACACACACACTGGAAACTGTCTCACACACACACACACATTCGAAACTGTCTCACAGACACACACACACATTTTCGAATCTGTCTCACACACAAACACACATTCGCAACTGTCTCACACAAACACATAAACACTCACACTGGGAAAATGTCTCTCACACACACATGTCCACACAGACATGAGAAACTGTCTCACACACACACACAATGGGAAACTGTCTCACAGACACTCAAACTGGGAAAATTTTTCATATAAACACACATAGACTGTGAAACCTTCTCACACACACACACACACACACTGGGAAACTTTCATACACACACACACACACACACACACACACACACACACACACACACACACATAAACTGGGAAAGTGTCTCACACACACACACACACAGGGAAACTGTCTCACACACACACACACTGGGAAATTGTCTCAAACAAACACACACACACTGGGAAACTGTCACGCACACACACAGACACACACACACACACTGGCAAACTGTCTCACACACACAAACTGGGAAACTTTCTCACGCACACACGCACACTGTGAAACTGTCTCACGCACACACACAACGGGTAACTTTTTCACACACACACACACACACACACACGCACTGGGAAAATGTCACACACACAAACATACACAGTGGGAAACTGTCTCACACATAAACACACACATACTGGGAAACTGTCTCAAACACACACACACACACTGGGAAACTGTCTCACACACAGACAAACACACTCGGGGAAACTGTCTCACACATACACATACCCTGAAAAACAGTCTCACACACACAGACACTTTGGGAAATTGTCTCACACAAATGCACACTGGGAAACTGTCTCACACACACACAAACACTGGGAAACTGTCTCACATACTAGGCAACTGTCCCTCTCACACACACACAACCACACTGGGAACCTGTCTCACAAACACACACACACACTGGGAAACTGTCTCTCTCTCTCTCTCTCACACACACACACAGATACACACACACGCACACACTGGTAACTGTCTCTCTCACACACACACACACATTCGAAACAGTCTCTCACACACACACACATTTTCGAAACTGTCTCACACACAAACACACATTCGCAACTGTCTCACACAAACACATAAACACACACTGGGAAACTGTCTCACACACACAAGTGCACACAGACATGAGAAACTGTCTCACACACACACACACTGGGAAACTGTCTCACAGACACTCAAACTGGGAAAATGTCTCATACAAACACACACAGACTGGGAAGCTTTCTCACACACAAACAAACACACACAGGGAAACTCACACACACACACACACACACACACACACACATAAGCAAAAACTGGGAAAGTGTCTCACACACACACACACACACACACTGGGAAACTGTCTGACACACACACGCACTGGGAAATTGTCTCAAACAAACACACACACACTCTGGGAAACTGTCACACAGACACACACACACACACTGGCAAACTGTCTCATACACACAAACTGGGAAACATTCTCACACACACACACACTGGGAAACTGTCTCACACACATACTCACACAATGGAAAGCTGTCTGACACACACACACACATACACACTGGATAACTGTCGCGCACATACTCACAAGCACACTGGGAAACTGTTTCACACACAAGCACACACACACATTGGGAAAATGTCTCTCACAGACACACGCAAACACACTGGGAAACTGTCTCACACACACACACACACACACACAAAGAGACATTGGGAAATTGTCTCACAAACACACACACACTGGGAAACTGTCTCACACAAACACACACTGGGAAACAGTCTCACACACGCACACACACACACAGAGACACTGGGAAAATGTCTCTCACACACACACACACACACACACTGGGAAAATGTCTCACACAAACACACACACAAACAGGGAAACTGTCTCACTCACACACACACACTGGGAAACTGTCTCACAAACACACACACCTGGAAACTGTCTCACACACTTACACCCTGGGAAACTGTCTCACACACACAAACTGGGAAACTTTCTCACGCACACACGCATGCTGTGAAACTGTCTCACACACACACACAACGGGTAACTGTTTCACACACACACACACACACACACGCACTGGGAAAATGTCTCACACACACACATACACAGTGGGAAACTGTCTCACACATACACACACACAGTAGGAAACTGTCTCTCACACACACACACACTGGCAAACGTTCTCACACATACACATACGCGCTGGGAAACTGTCTCACACACACACACTGGGAAACTGTCTCACACACACACACACTGGGAATCTAACTCTCTCACACACACACACACACACTGGGAAACTGTCTCACACACACACACAGTCAAACTGCGATAATGTCTCATACAAACACAAACAGAATGGGAAACTGTCACACACACACACACACAGTCTGGGAAACTTTCTCAAACACACACACACACACTGGGAAACTGTCTCACACATGCACACGCACTGTGAAACGGTCTCACACACACACACGCTGGGAAACTGATAACAAACACACACGCGAACTGGGAAACTGCCTCACACACACATGCACACACTGGGAAAATGCTTCACACACACACACACAGACACACACACACACACACAAACTGGAAAATGTCTCACACACAAAAACTGGGAAATTTTCTCACAAACGCACACACACTGGGAAACTGTCTCACACACACACCACACACTGGAAAACTGTCTCACATAAACACACACACACATAGTAGGAAACTGTCTCACACACACACACACATACTGGGAAACTGACTCACACACACACATGCGCACACACACACACACACACACACACACACAGGGAAACTGTCTCACACACATGCACATACACACACAATGGAAAGCTGTCTCTCTCTCTCACACACACACACACACATACACACTGGAAAACTGTCTCGCACATACATAAAAACACACTGGTTAATTGTTTCACACACACACACTGGGAAACTGTCTCTCACAGATACACACACACACTGGGAAACTGTCTCACACACACAGAGACACTGGGAAACTGTCTCACACACACACGCACACTGGGAAACTGTCTCACACACACACACACTTGGAAACTGTCTCACACACACACACACACACAAACACAAGGAAACCTTCTCACATACACATACACACAAACAGTGGGAAACTGTCTGGCACACACACACTCACAGAGATGGGAAACTGTCTCTCTCACACACACACCACACACACTGGGAAACTGTCTCTCACAAACACACAAACACACACACACACTGGGAAACTGCTCTCATTCATACACACACACACTGGGAAACTGTCTCACACACACACACTGGGAAACTGTCTCTCACACTCACACACACACTGGGAAACTGTCTCACACACACATACACACACACACTCGGAAACTGTCTCATACATACACACACACACTGGGAAACTGTCTCACACACACACACTGGGAAAATGTCTCTCACAGACACACACACATACTGAGAAACTTTCTCACACACACAGACACACACACAGGGAAACTGTCTCACATACACAGAAACACTGGGAAACTTTCTCGCACACACACACACGCACACTGGGAAACTGTCTCACACACACGCACACACACTGGGAAACCTTCTCACATACACATACACACAAACAGTGGGAAACTGTCTGACACAGACACACACACACAGACTGGGAAACTGTCTCACACACACACATACACACCACACACACTGGGAAACTGTCTCACACACACACACACACACACACACACACACACACACACACACACACTGGGAAACTGTCTCACACATACACACGCACACACCGGGAAACTGTCTCACACACACACACTGCGAAACTGTGTCCCTCACACAAACTCACGTACTGGAAAAATGTCTGACACAGATACACACACGCAGACTGGGAAACTGTCTCACACACACACACACGCACACACACTGGGAAACTGTCTCTCATACTCACACACACATTTGGAAACTGTCTCACACACACACACAAACACACACACTGGGAAACTGTCTCACACACAGACACACACACTCTGGGAAACTGTCTCACACGCACACATACACTGGGAAACAGTCTCACACACACAGACACACTGGGAAATTATCTCACACACACGCACACTGGGAAAATGTCTCACATACACACAAACACTGGGAAACTGTCTCACACACTAGGCAACTGTCCCTCTCACACACACACACACCCACACTGGGAAACTGTCTCACAAACACACACACACACTGGGAAACTGTCTCTCTCTCTCACACACACACACACTGGAAACTGTCTCACACACACACACACATTCGAAACTGTCTCACAGACACACACACACATTTTCGAATCTGTCTCACACACAAACACACATTCGCAACTGTCTCACACAAACACATAAACACTCACACTGGGAAAATGTCTCTCACACACACACGTCCACACAGACATGAGAAACTGTCTCACACACACACACAATGGGAAACTGTCTCACAGACACTCAAACTGGGAAAATTTTTCATATAAACACACATAGACTGTGAAACCTTCTCACACACACACACACACACACTGGGAAACTTTCATACACACACACACACACACACACACACACACACACACACACACATAAACTGGGAAAGTGTCTCACACACACACACACACAGGGAAACTGTCTCACACACACACACACTGGGAAATTGTCTCAAACAAACACACACACACTGGGAAACTGTCACGCACACACACAGACACACACACACACACTGGCAAACTGTCTCACACACACAAACTGGGAAACTTTCTCACGCACACACGCACACTGTGAAACTGTCTCACGCACACACACAACGGGTAACTTTTTCACACACACACACACACACACACACGCACTGGGAAAATGTCACACACACAAACATACACAGTGGGAAACTGTCTCACACATAAACACACACATACTGGGAAACTGTCTCAAACACACACACACACACTGGGAAACTGTCTCACACACAGACAAACACACTCGGGGAAACTGTCTCACACATACACATACCCTGAAAAACAGTCTCACACACACAGACACTTTGGGAAATTGTCTCACACAAATGCACACTGGGAAACTGTCTCACACACACACAAACACTGGGAAACTGTCTCACATACTAGGCAACTGTCCCTCTCACACACACACAACCACACTGGGAACCTGTCTCACAAACACACACACACACTGGGAAACTGTCTCTCTCTCTCTCTCTCACACACACACACAGATACACACACACGCACACACTGGTAACTGTCTCTCTCACACACACACACACATTCGAAACAGTCTCTCACACACACACACACATTTTCGAAACTGTCTCACACACAAACACACATTCGCAACTGTCTCACACAAACACATAAACACACACTGGGAAACTGTCTCACACACACAAGTGCACACAGACATGAGAAACTGTCTCACACACACACACACTGGGAAACTGTCTCACAGACACTCAAACTGGGAAAATGTCTCATACAAACACACACAGACTGGGAAGCTTTCTCACACACAAACAAACACACACAGGGAAACTCACACACACACACACACACACACACACACACATAAGCAAAAACTGGGAAAGTGTCTCACACACACACACACACACACACTGGGAAACTGTCTGACACACACACGCACTGGGAAATTGTCTCAAACAAACACACACACACTCTGGGAAACTGTCACACAGACACACACACACACACTGGCAAACTGTCTCATACACACAAACTGGGAAACATTCTCACACACACACACACTGGGAAACTGTCTCACACACATACTCACACAATGGAAAGCTGTCTGACACACACACACACATACACACTGGATAACTGTCGCGCACATACTCACAAGCACACTGGGAAACTGTTTCACACACAAGCACACACACACATTGGGAAAATGTCTCTCACAGACACACGCAAACACACTGGGAAACTGTCTCACACACACACACACACACACACAAAGAGACATTGGGAAATTGTCTCACAAACACACACACACTGGGAAACTGTCTCACACAAACACACACTGGGAAACAGTCTCACACACGCACACACACACACAGAGACACTGGGAAAATGTCTCTCACACACACACACACACACACACTGGGAAAATGTCTCACACAAACACACACACAAACAGGGAAACTGTCTCACTCACACACACACACTGGGAAACTGTCTCACAAACACACACACCTGGAAACTGTCTCACACACTTACACCCTGGGAAACTGTCTCACACACACAAACTGGGAAACTTTCTCACGCACACACGCATGCTGTGAAACTGTCTCACACACACACACAACGGGTAACTGTTTCACACACACACACACACACACACACGCACTGGGAAAATGTCTCACACACACACATACACAGTGGGAAACTGTCTCACACATACACACACACAGTAGGAAACTGTCTCTCACACACACACACACTGGCAAACGTTCTCACACATACACATACGCGCTGGGAAACTGTCTCACACACACACACTGGGAAACTGTCTCACACACACAGACACACTGGGAAATTATCTCACACACACGCACACTGGGAAAATGTCTCACATACACACAAACACTGGGAAACTGTCTCACACACTAGGCAACTGTCCCTCTCACACACACACACACCCACACTGGGAAACTGTCTCACAAACACACACACACACTGGGAAACTGTCTCTCTCTCACACACACACACACACTGGAAACTGTCTCACACACACACACACATTTGAAACTGTCTCACAGACACACACACACATTTTCGAATCTGTCTCACACACAAACACACATTCGCAACTGTCTCACACAAACACATAAACACTCACACTGGGAAAATGTCTCTCACACACACACGTCCACACAGACATGAGAAACTGTCTCACACACACACACAATGGGAAACTGTCTCACAGACACTCAAACTGGGAAAATTTTCCATATAAACACACATAGACTGTGAAACTTTCTCACACACACACACACACACACTGGGAAACTTTCACACACACACACACACACACACGCACACACATAAACTGGGAAAGTGTCTCACACACACACACACAGGGAAACTGTCTCACACACACACACACTGGGAAATTGTCTCAAACAAACACACACACACTGGGAAACTGTCACGCACACACACAGACACACACACACACACTGGCAAACTGTCTCACACACACAAACTGGGAAACTTTCTCATGCACACATGCACACTGTGAAACTGTCTCACGCACACACACAACGGGTAACTTTTTCACACACACACACACACACACACGCACTGGGAAAATGTCACACACACAAACATACACAGTGGGAAACGGTCTCACACATAAACACACACATACTGGGAAACTGTCTCAAACACACACAAACACAAACACACACACACTGGGAAACTGTCTCTCACACTCACACACACACACTGGGAAACTGTCTCACACACAGACACACACACTCGGGGAAACTGTCTCACACATACACATACCCTGAAAAACAGTCTCACACACACAGACACTCTGGGAAATTGTCTCACACACATGCACACTGGGAAACTGTCTCACACACACACAAACACTGGGAAACTGTCTCACATACTAGGCAACTGTCCCTCTCACACACACACAACCACACTGGGAAACTGTCTCACAAACACACACACACACTGGGAAACTGTCTCTCTCTCTCTCACACACACACACACACAGATACACACACACGCACACACTGGTAACTGTCTCTCACACACACACACACACATTCGAAACAGTCTCTCACACACACACACACATTTTCGAAACTGTCTCACACACAAACACACATTCGCAACTGTCTCACACAAACACATAAACACACACTGGGAAACTGTCTCACACACACAAGTGCACACAGACATGAGAAACTGTCTCACACACACACACACTGGGAAACTGTCTCACAGACACTCAAACTGGGAAAATGTCTCATACAAACACACACAGACTGGGAAGCTTTCTCACACACACACAAACACACACAGGGAAACTCACACACACACACACACACACACACACACACACATAAGCAAAAACTGGGAAAGTGTCTCACACACACACACACACACACACACTGGGAAACTGTCTGACACACACACGCACTGGGAAATTGTCTCAAACAAACACACACACACTCTGGGAAACTGTCACACAGACACACACACACACACTGGCAAACTGTCTCATACACACAAACTGGGAAACATTCTCACACACACACACACTGGGAAACTGTCTCACACACATACTCACACAATGGAAAGCTGTCTGACACACACACACACATACACACTGGATAACTGTCGCGCACATACTCACAAGCACACTGGGAAACTGTTTCACACACAAGCACACACACACATTGGGAAAATGTCTCTCACAGACACACGCAAACACACTGGGAAACTGTCTCACACACACACACACACACAAAGAGACATTGGGAAATTGTCTCACAAACACACACACACTGGGAAACTGTCTCACACAAACACACACTGGGAAACAGTCTCACACACGCACACACACACACAGAGACACTGGGAAAATGTCTCTCACACACACACACACACACACACTGGGAAAATGTCTCACACAAACACACACACAAACAGGGAAACTGTCTCACTCACACACACACACTGGGAAACTGTCTCACAAACACACACACCTGGAAACTGTCTCACACACTTACACCCTGGGAAACTGTCTCACACACACAAACTGGGAAACTTTCTCACGCACACACGCATGCTGTGAAACTGTCTCACACACACACACACAACGGGTAACTGTTTCACACACACACACACACACACACGCACTGGGAAAATGTCTCACACACACACATACACAGTGGGAAACTGTCTCACACATACACACACACAGTAGGAAACTGTCTCTCACACACACACACACTGGCAAACGTTCTCACACATACACATACGCGCTGGGAAACTGTCTCACACACACACACTGGGAAACTGTCTCACACACACACACACTGGGAATCTAACTCTCTCACACACACACACACACTGGGAAACTGTCTCACACACACACACAGTCAAACTGCGATAATGTCTCATACAAACACAAACAGAATGGGAAACTGTCACACACACACACACACACACACAGTCTGGGAAACTTTCTCAAACACACACACACACACTGGGAAACTGTCTCACACACGCACACGCACTGTGAAACGGTCTCACACACACACACGCTGGAAACTGATCACAAACACACACGCAAACTGGGAAACTGCCTCACACACACATGCACACACTGGGAAAATGCTTCACACACACACACACACACACACACACACACACATATACACACTGGGAAACTGTCCCTCTCACACACACACACACACAAACTGGAAAATGTCTCATACACAAAAACTGGGAAATTTTCTCACAAACGCACACACACTGGGAAACTGTCTCACACAAACACACACTGGGAAACAGTCTCACACACGCACACACACACACAGAGACACTGGGAAAATGTCTCTCACACACACACCCACACACACTGGGAAAATGTCTCACACAAACACACACACAAACAGGGAAACTGTCTCACTCACACACACACACTGGGAAACTGTCTCACAAACACACACACCTGGAAACTGTCTCACACAATTACACCCTGGGAAACTGTCTCACACACACAAACTGGGAAACTTTCTCACGCACACACGCATGCTGTGAAACTGTCTCACACACACACACAACGGGTAACTGTTTCACACACACACACACACACACACGCACTGGGAAAATGTCTCACACACACACATACACAGTGGGAAACTGTCTCACACATACACACACACAGTAGGAAACTGTCTCTCACACACACACACACTGGCAAACGTTCTCACACATACACATACGCGCTGGGAAACTGTCTCACACACACACACTGGGAAACTGTCTCACACACACAGACACACTGGGAAATTATCTCACACACACGCACACTGGGAAAATGTCTCACATACACACAAACACTGGGAAACTGTCTCACACACTAGGCAACTGTCCCTCTCACACACACACACACCCACACTGGGAAACTGTCTCACAAACACACACACACACTGGGAAACTGTCTCTCTCTCACACACACACACACACTGGAAACTGTCTCACACACACACACACATTCGAAACTGTCTCACAGACACACACACACATTTTCGAATCTGTCTCACACACAAACACACATTCGCAACTGTCTCACACAAACACATAAACACTCACACTGGGAAAATGTCTCTCACACACACACGTCCACACAGACATGAGAAACTGTCTCACACACACACACAATGGGAAACTGTCTCACAGACACTCAAACTGGGAAAATTTTTCATATAAACATACATAGACTGTGAAACTTTCTCACACACACACACACACACACTGGGAAACTTTCACACACACACACACACACACACGCACACACATAAACTGGGAAAGTGTCTCACACACACACACACAGGGAAACTGTCTCACACACACACACACTGGGAAATTGTCTCAAACAAACACACACACACTGGGAAACTGTCACGCACACACACAGACACACACACACACACTGGCAAACTGTCTCACACACACAAACTGGGAAACTTTCTCATGCACACATGCACACTGTGAAACTGTCTCACGCACACACACAACGGGTAACTTTTTCACACACACACACACACACACACGCACTGGGAAAATGTCACACACACAAACATACACAGTGGGAAACTGTCTCACACATAAACACACACATACTGGGAAACTGTCTCAAACACACACAAACACACACACACACACACTGGGAAACTGTCTCTCACACTCACACACACACACTGGGAAACTGTCTCACACACAGACACACACACTCGGGGAAACTGTCTCACACATACACATACCCTGAAAAACAGTCTCACACACACAGACACTCTGGGAAATTGTCTCACACACATGCACACTGGGAAACTGTCTCACACACACACAAACACTGGGAAACTGTCTCACATACTAGGCAACTGTCCCTCTCACACACACACAACCACACTGGGAAACTGTCTCACAAACACACACACACACTGGGAAACTGTCTCTCTCTCTCTCACACACACACACACACAGATACACACACACGCACACACTGGTAACTGTCTCTCACACACACACACACACATTCGAAACAGTCTCTCACACACACACACACATTTTCGAAACTGTCTCACACACAAACACACATTCGCAACTGTCTCACACAAACACATAAACACACACTGGGAAACTGTCTCACACACACAAGTGCACACAGTCATGAGAAACTGTCTCACACACACACACACTGGGAAACTGTCTCACAGACACTCAAACTGGGAAAATGTCTCATACAAACACACACAGACTGGGAAGCTTTCTCACACACACACAAACACACACAGGGAAACTCACACACACACACACACACACACACACACACACATAAGCAAAAACTGGGAAAGTGTCTCACACACACACACACACACACACACTGGGAAACTGTCTGACACACACACGCACTGGGAAATTGTCTCAAACAAACACACACACACTCTGGGAAACTGTCACACAGACACACACACACACACTGGCAAACTGTCTCATACACACAAACTGGGAAACATTCTCACACACACACACACTGGGAAACTGTCTCACACACATACTCACACAATGGAAAGCTGTCTGACACACACACACACATACACACTGGATAACTGTCGCGCACATACTCACAAGCACACTGGGAAACTGTTTCACACACAAGCACACACACACATTGGGAAAATGTCTCTCACAGACACACGCAAACACACTGGGAAACTGTCTCACACACACACACACACACAAAGAGACATTGGGAAATTGTCTCACAAACACACACACACTGGGAAACTGTCTCACACAAACACACACTGGGAAACAGTCTCACACACGCACACACACACACAGAGACACTGGGAAAATGTCTCTCACACACACACACACACACACACTGGGAAAATGTCTCACACAAACACACACACAAACAGGGAAACTGTCTCACTCACACAAACACACTGGGAAACTGTCTCACAAACACACACACCTGGAAACTGTCTCACACACTTACACCCTGGGAAACTGTCTCACACACACAAACTGGGAAACTTTCTCACGCACACACGCATGCTGTGAAACTGTCTCACACACACACACACAACGGGTAACTGTTTCACACACACACACACACACACACGCACTGGGAAAATGTCTCACACACACACATACACAGTGGGAAACTGTCTCACACATACACACACACAGTAGGAAACTGTCTCTCACACACACACACACTGGCAAACGTTCTCACACATACACATACGCGCTGGGAAACTGTCTCACACACACATACTGGGAAACTGTCTCACACACACACACACTGGGAATCTAACTCTCTCACACACACACACACACAGGGAAACTGTCTCACACACACACACAGTCAAACTGCGATAATGTCTCATACAAACACAAACAGAATGGGAAACTGTCACACACACACACACACACACACAGTCTGGGAAACTTTCTCAAACACACACACACACACTGGGAAACTGTCTCACACACGCACACGCACTGTGAAACGGTCTCACACACACACACGCTGGGAAACTGATCACAAACACACACGCAAACTGGGAAACTGCCTCACACACACATGCACACACTGGGAAAATGCTTCACACACACACACACACACACACACACACACATATACACACTGGGAAACTGTCCCTCTCACACACACACACACACAAACTGGAAAATGTCTCATACACAAAAACTGGGAAATTTTCTCACAAACGCACACACACTGGGAAACTGTCTCACACACACACACACACTGGAAAACTGTCTCACATAAACACACACACACATAGTAGGAAACTGTCTCACACACACACACACACACACTGGGAAACTGACTCACACACACACACAGTCAAACTGCGATAATGTCTCATACAAACACAAACAGAATGGGAAACTGTCACACACACACACACACACAGTCTGGGAAACTTTCTCAAACACACACACACACACTGGGAAACTGTCTCACACACGCACACACACTGTGAAACGGTCTCACACACACACACGCTGGGAAACTGATCACAAACACACACGCAAACTGGGAAAATGCCTCACACACACATGCACACACTGGGAAAATGCTTCACACACACACACACACACACACACACACACACACATATACACACTGGGAAACTGTCCCTCTCACACACACACACACACAAACTGGAAAATGTCTCATACACAAAAACTGGGAAATTTTCTCACAAACGCACACACACTGGGAAACTGTCTCACACACACACAAACACTGGAAAACTGTCTCACATAAACACACACACACATAGTAGGAAACTGTCTCACACACACACACACACACTGGGAAACTGACTCACACACACACATGCGCACACACACACACACACACATACACACACACACTCGGAAACTGTCTCACACATACACACACACACTGGGAAACTGTCTCACACACACACACTGGGAAAATGTCTCTCACAGACACACACACATACTGAGAAACTTTCTCACACACACAGACACACACACAGGGAAACTGTCTCACATACACAGAAACACTGGGAAACTTTCTCGCACACACACACACGCACACTGGGAAACTGTCTCACACACACGCACACACACTGGGAAACCTTCTCACATACACATACACACAAACAGTGGGAAACTGTCTGACACAGACACACACACACAGACTGGGAAACTGTCTCACACACACACATACACACCACACACACTGGGAAACTGTCTCACACACACACACACACACACACACACACACACACACACACTGGGAAACTGTCTCACACATACACACGCACACACCGGGAAACTGTCTCACACACACACACACTGGGAAACTGTGTCCCTCACACAAACTCACGTACTGGAAAAATGTCTGACACAGATACACACACGCAGACTGGGAAACTGTCTCACACACACACACACGCACACACACTGGGAAACTGTCTCTCATACTCACACAAACATTTGGAAACTGTCTCACACACACACACAAACACACACACTGGGAAACTGTCTCACACACAGACACACACACTCTGGGAAACTGTCTCACACGCACACATACACTGGGAAACAGTCTCACACACACAGACACACTGGGAAATTATCTCACACACACGCACACTGGGAAAATGTCTCACATACACACAAACACTGGGAAACTGTCTCACACACTAGGCAACTGTCCCTCTCACACACACACACACCCACACTGGGAAACTGTCTCACAAACACACACACACACTGGGAAACTGTCTCTCTCTCACACACACACACACACTGGAAACTGTCTCACACACACACACACATTTGAAACTGTCTCACAGACACACACACACATTTTCGAATCTGTCTCACACACAAACACACATTCGCAACTGTCTCACACAAACACATAAACACTCACACTGGGAAAATGTCTCTCACACACACACGTCCACACAGACATGAGAAACTGTCTCTCACACACACACAATGGGAAACTGTCTCACAGACACTCAAACTGGGAAAATTTTTCATATAAACACACATAGACTGTGAAACTTTCTCACACACACACACACACTGGGAAACTTTCACACACACACACACACACACACACACACACACACATAAACTGGGAAAGTGTCTCACACACACACACACAGGGAAGCTGTCTCACACACACACACACTGGGAAATTGTCTCAAACAAACACACACACACTGGGAAACTGTCACGCACACACACAGACACACACACACACACTGGCAAACAGTCTCACACACACAAACTGGGAAACATTCTCACACACACACTCACACACTGGGAAACTGTCTCACACACATACTCACACAATGGAAAGCTGTCTCACACACACCCACACATACACACTGGAAAACTGTCTTGCACATACTCACAAGCACACTGGGTAACTGTTTCACACACACACACACACACACACACACACAAAATGGGAAGCTGTCTCTCACAGACACACGCACACACACTGGGAAACTGTTTCTCACACACACACACACACACACAAAGAGACATTGGGAAACTGTCTCACAAACACGCACACACTGGGAAACTGTCTCATACAAACACACACTGGGAAACAGTCTCACACACACACACACATGCACACTGGGAAACTGTCACACAAATACACATACACACGCAATGGAAAGCTGTCTCACACACACACACATACACACTGGAAAACTGTCTCGCACATACACACAAGCACACTGGGTGACTGTTTCAAACACACACACTGGGAAACTGTCTCTCACAGACACACACACACACACTGGGAACCTCTATCACACACACACACACTCACACACACACACACACACACACACACACGCACAAAGCGACACTGGGAACATGTCTCTCACACACACACACACTGGGAACCTGTCTCACACAAACACACACTGGGAAACAGTCTCACACACACACACACACACACACACACACACACACAGACACTGGGAAACTCCCTCACACACACACACATGCACACACAATGGAAAGCTGTCACACACACTCACACACACACATACAAACTGGAAAACTGTCTCGCCCATACACACAAACACGCTGGGTAACTGCTTCACACACACACTGGGAAACTGTCTCACACAGATACACACACACTCACTGGGCAATTGTCTCTCTCTCACACACACACACACACACAGACACTGGGAAACTGTCTCTCTCACACACACACACTGGGAAACTGTCTCACACAAACAAACACACAAACAACGAAAATGTCTCACACATACACACACACATACTGGGAAACTGTCTCAAAAACACACACACACACACACTAGGAAACTGTCTCTCACACTCACACACACACTGGGAAACTGTCTCACACACAGGCACACACACTTGGGGAAACTGTCTCACACACACACATACACTGGGAAACAGTCTCACACGCACAGACACTCTGGGAAATTGTCTCACACACACGCACACTGGGAAACTGTCTCACACACACATAAACACTGGGAAACTGTCTCACACACTAGGCAACTGTCCTTCTCACACACACACACACACACACTGGGAAACTGTCTCACAAACACACACACACACACTGGGAAACTGTCTCTCTCTCACACACACACACACACACACACACTGGTAACTGTATCACACACACACACACATTCGAAACTGTCTCACACACACACACACACATTTTCGAATCTGTCTCACACACAAACACACATTCGCAACTGTCTCACACAAACACATAAACACTGGGAAAATGTCTCACACACACACACGTCCACACAGACATGAGAAACTGTCTCACACACACACACAATGGGAAACTGTCTCACAGACACTCAAACTGGGAAAAATTTTCATATAAACACACACAGACTTTGAAACTTTCTCACACACAAACACACACACTGGGAAACTTTCACACACACACACACACACACATAAACTGGGAAAGTGTCTCACACACACACACACTGGGAAACTGTCTCACACACACACACACTGGGAAATTGTCTCAAACAAACACACACACACACTGGGAAACTGTCACACACACACACAGACACACACACACACACTGGCAAACTGTCTCACACACACAAACTGGGAAACATTCTCACACACACACACACACTGGGAAACTGGCTCACACACATACACAATGGAAAGCTGTCTCACACACACCCACACATACACACTGGAAAACTGTCTTGCACATACTCACAAGCACACTGGGTAACTGTTTCACACACACACACACACACACACACACACACACACACACACACTGGGAAACTGTCTCACACACACACACACACACACACTGGAAAACTGTCTCACATACACACACAGACACATAGTAGGAAACTGTCTAACACACACACACACACACTGGGAAACTGACTCACACACACACACGCTCACACACACACACACACACACACACACACACACACACACAGACACAGGGAAACTGTCTCACACACGTGCACATACACACACAATTGAAAGCTGTCTCTCTCTCACAGACACACACACACACACACTGGGAAACTGTCTCTCACACACACACACACACACACAAAGAGACATTGGGAAACAGTCTCACAAACACGCACACACTGGGAAACTGTCTCATACAAACACACACTGGGAAACAGTCTCACACACACACACACACATACACTGGGAAACTGTCACACACATACACATACACACGCAATGGAAATCTTTCTCACACACACACACATACACACTGGAAAACTGTCTCACACATACACACAAGCACACTGGGTGACTGTTTCAAACACACACACTGGGAAACTGTCTCTCACAGACACTCACACACACACCGGGAACCTGTCTCACACACACACACACACACACACACTCTGGGGAAACTGTCTCACACACACACATACACTGGGAAACAGTCTCACACACACAGACACTCTGGGAAATTGTCTCACACACACGCACACTGGGAAACTGTCTCACACACACACAAACACTGGGAAACTGTCTCACACACTAGGCAACTGTCCCTCTCACGCACACACAACCACACTGGGAAACTGTCTCACACACACACACACACACACACACACACACACACACACACACACATTGTGAAAATGTCTCTCACAGGCACACACAAACACTCTGGGAAACTGTCTCACACACACACAAACACTGGGAAACTGTCTCACACACTAGGCAACTGTCCCTCTCACACACACACACCCACACTGGGAAACTGTATCACAAACACAAACACACACTGGGAAACTGTCTCTCTCTCTCACACACACACACACACACACACACACACACACAGGGAAAATGTCTCTCACAGACACACACAAACACTCTGGGAAACTGTCTCTCACACACACACACATACACAAACAAAGAGACATTGGGAAATTGTCTCACAAACGCACACACACTGGGAAACTGTCTCACACAAACACACTGGGAAACAGTCTCACACACACACACACACACACACACACACACAGACACTGGGAAACTGTCTCTCACACACACACACGTTGGGAAAATGTCTCACACTAACACACACACAAACAGGGAAACTGTCTCACACACACACACTGGGAAACTGTCTCACAAACACACACACCTGGAAACTGTCTTATACACTTATACCCTGGGAAACTGTCTCACACACACAAACTGGGAAACTTTCTCAAGCACACACGCACACTGTGAAACTGTCTCACACACACACACAACGCGTAACTGTTTCACACACACTCATACATGCACTGGGAAAATGTCTCACACACACACATACACAGTGGGAAACTGTCTCACACATACACACACACAGTGGGAAACTGTCTATCACACACACACACACTGGCAAACTCTCTCACACATACACATACGCGCTGGGAAACTGTCTCACACACACACACTGGGAAACTGTCTCTCACACACACACACTGGGAAACTGTCTCTCTCACACACACACACACACTGGGAAACTGTCTCACACACACGCACAGTCAAACTGCGATAATGTCTCATACAAACACAAACAGAATGGGAAACTGTCACACACACACACACAGTCTGGGAAAATTTGTCTAACACACACACACACACAGGGAAACTGTCTCACACACGCACACGCACTGTGAAACGGTTTCACACACACACACGCTGGGAAACTGACTCACAAACACACACGCAAACTGGGAAACTGCCTCATACACACATGCACACACTGGGAAAATGTCTCACACATACACACACACACACACACACACACACACTGGGAAACTGCCTCTCTCTCACACACACACACACAATCTGGAAAATGTCTTATACACAAAAACTGGGAAACTTTCTCACAAACACACACAAACTGGGAAACATTCTCAAACACACTGCAAAACTTTCTCACACCAACAAACAAACAGACTGGGATCCTGTCTAACACAAACACACACTGAGTAAATGTCACACACACACACACACACACACACACACACACACACACACACACACACACTGGGAAACTGTCTCACACACACACACACACACACTGGAAAACTGTCTCACATACACACACAGACACATAGTAGGAAACTGTCTAACACACACACACACACACTGGGAAACTGACTCACACACACACACGCTCTCACACACACACACACACACACACACACACACACACACACACACAGACACAGGGAAACTGTCTCACACACGTGCACATACACACACAATTGAAAGCTGTCCCTCTCTCACACACACACACTTACACATATACACACTGGAAAACTGTCTCGCACATACACTAAAACACACTGGTTTATTGTTTCACACACACACACACACACACACACACACACACACACACACACACACACACACACACACAAACTGGGAAAGTGTCTCACACATACACACACTGGGAAACTGTCTCACACACACACACACTGGGAAATTGTCTCAAACAAACACACACATACACTGGGAAACTGTCACACACACACACAGAGACACACACACACACACTGGCAAACTGTCTCACACACACAAACTGGGAAACATTCTCACACACACACACACACACACTGGGAAACTGTCTCACGCACATACTCACACAATGGAAAGCTGTCTCACACACACCCAAACATACACACTGGAAAACTGTCTTGCACATACTCACAAGCACACTGGGTAACTGTTTCACACACACACACACACACACACACACACACACACACACACACACACACATTGGGAAACTGTCTCTCACAGACACACACACACACACTGGGAAACTGTCTCTCTCTCACAAACACACACACACAAAGAGACATTGGGAAACTGTCTCACAAACACGCACACACTGGGAAACTGTCTCATACAAACACATACTGGGAAACAGTATCACACACACACACACATACACACTGGGAAACTGTCACACACATACACATACAAACGCAATGGAAAGCTGTCTCACACACACACACATACACACTGGAAAACTGTCTCGCACATACACACAAGCACACTGGGTGACTGTTTCAAACACACACACTGGGAAACTGTCTCTCACAGAAACACACACACACAGTGGGAAACTGCCTCACACACACACACACAAACACACACTCACACACACAAAGCGACACTGGGAACATGTCTCTCACACACACAAACACTGGGAACCTGTCTCACACAAACACACACTGGGAAACAGTCTCACACACACACACACACACAAACACACTGGGAAACTCCCTCACACACACACACATGCACACACAATGGAAAGCTGTCTCACACACACTCACACACACACATACAAACTGGAAAACTGTCTTGCCCATACACACAAACACGCTGGGTAACTGCTTCACACACACACTGGAAAACTGTCTCACAGAGATACACACACACACACTGGGAAATTGTCTCTCACACACACACACACACACACACACACACACACAAACACACACAGACACTGGGAAACTGTCTCTCACACACACACACACTGGGAAACTGTCTCACACAAACAAACACACAAACAGGGAAACTGTTTCACACATACACACACACATACTGGGAAACTGTCTCAAACACACACACACACACACACAAACTAGGAAAATGTCTCTCACACTCACACACACACTGGGAAACTGTCTCACACACAGACACACACACTTGGGGAAACTGTCTCACACACACACATACACTGGGAAACTGTCTCACACACACATACACTCTGGGAAATTGTCTCACACACATGCACACTGGGAAACTGTCTCATACACACACAAACACGGGGAAACTGTCTCACACACTAGGCAACTGTCCTTCTCACACACACACACGCACACTGGGAAACTGTCTCACAAACACACACACACACTGGGAAACTGTCTCTCTCTCTCACACACACACACACACACACACACACACACTGGTAACTGTCTCTCACACACACACACATTCGAAACTGTCTCACACACACACACACATTTTCGAATCTGTCTCACACACAAACACACATTCGCAACTGTCTCACACAAACACATAAACACTCACACTGGGAAAATGTCTCACACACACACACGTCCACACAGACATGAGAAACTGTCTCACACACACACAATGGGAAACTGTCTCACAGACACTCAAACTGGGAAAAATTTTCATATAAACACACACAGACTGTGAAACTTTCTCACACACACACACACACACACACTGGGAAACTTTCACACACACACACATAAACTGGGAAAGTGTCTCACACACACACACACACTGGGAAACTGTCTCACACACACACACACTGGGAAATTGTCTCAAACAAACACACACACACACTGGGAAACTGTCACACACACACACAGACACACACACACACACACACACTGTCAAACTGTCTCACACACACAAACTGGGAAACATTCTCACACACATACACACACATTGGGAAAATGTCTCACACACATACTCACACAATGGAAAGCTGTCTCACACACACCCACACATACACACTGGAAAACTGTCTTGCACATACTCACAAGCACACTGGGTAACTGTTTCACACACACACACACACACACACACACACACACACACACATTGGGAAACTGTCTCTCACAGAAACACACACACACACTGGGAAACTGTCTCTCACATACACACACACACACACACACAAAGAGACATTGGGAAACAGTCTCACAAACACGCACACACTGGGAAACTGTCTCATACAAACACACACTGGGAAACAGTCTCACACACACACACACATACACTGGGAAACTGTCTCACACATACACATACACACGAAATGGAAAGCTGTCTCACACACACACACAAACACACTGGAAAACTGTCTCACACATACACACAAGCACACTTGGTGACTGTTTCAAACACACACACTGGGAAACTGTCTCTCACAGACACTCACACACACAGTGGGAACCTGTCTCACACACACACACACACACACACACTCTGGGGAAACTGTCTCACACACACACATACACTGGGAAACAGTCTCACACAGACAGACACTCTGGGAAATGGTCTCACACACACGCACACTGGGAAACTGTCTCACACACACACAAACACGGGGAAACTGTCACACACTAGGCAACTGTCCCTCTCACACACACACACCCACACTGGGAAACTGTCTCACAAACACACACACACACTGGGAAACTGTCTCTCACACACACACACACACACACACATTGGGAAAATGTCTCTCACAGACACACACAAACACTCTGGGAAAATGTCTCACACACACACAAACACTGGGAAATGTCTTACACACTAGGCAACTGTCCCTCTCACACACACACACCCACACTGGGAAGCTGTCTCACAAACACACACACACACTGGGAAACTGCCTCTCACACACACACACACACACACACACACATTGGGAAAATGTGTCTCTCACACACACACACTGGGAAACTGTCTCACACAAACAAACACACAAACAACGAAAATGTCTCACACATACACACACACATACTGGGAAACTGTCTCAAAAACACACACACACACACACTAGGAAACTGTCTCTCACACTCACACACACACTGGGAAACTGTCTCACACACAGACACACACACTTGGGGAAACTGTCTCACACACACACATACACTGGGAAACAGTCTCACACGCACAGATACTCTGGGAAATTGTCTCACACACACGCACACTGGGAAACTGTCTCACACACACATAAACACTGGGAAACTGTCTCACACTCTAGGCAACTGTCCTTCTCACACACACACACACACACACACTGGGAAACTGTCTCACAAACACACACACATACACTGGGAAACTGTCTCTCTCACACAAACACACACACACACACACTGGTAACTGTATCACACACACACACACATTCGAAACTGTCTCACACACACACACACACATTTTCGAATCTGTCTCACACACAAACACACATTCGCAACTGTCTCACACAAACACATAAACACTGGGAAAATGTCTCACACACACACACGTCCACACAGACATGAGAAACTGTCTCACACACACACACAATGGGAAACTGTCTCACAGACACTCAAACTGGGAAAATTTTTCATATAAACACACACAGACTGTGAAACTTTCTCACACACAAACACACACACTGGGAAACTTTCACACACACACACACACACACATAAACTGGGAAAGTGTCTCACACACACACACACTGGGAAACTGTCTCACACACACACACACTGGGAAATTGTCTCAAACAAACACACACACACACTGGGAAACTGTCACACACACACACAGACACACACACACACACTGGCAAACTGTCTCACACACACAAACTGGGAAACATTCTCACACACACACACACACTGGGAAACTGGCTCACACACATACACAATGGAAAGCTGTCTCACACACACCCACACATACACACTGGAAAACTGTCTTGCACATACTCACAAGCACACTGGGTAACTGTTTCACACACACACACACACACACACACACACACACACACTGGGAAACTGTCTCACACACACACACACACACACTGGAAAAC
>NC_054473.1:97812073-97822073 GCF_017639515.1 Carcharodon carcharias
ACACATACACATACACACGAAATGGAAAGCTGTCTCACACACACACACATACACACTGGAAAACTGTCTCACACATACACACAAGCACACTTGGTGACTGTTTCAAACACACACACTGGGAAACTGTCTCTCACAGACACTCACACACACAGTGGGAACCTGTCTCACACACACACACACACACACTCTGGGGAAACTGTCTCACACACACACATACACTGGGAACAGTCTCACACAGACAGACACTCTGGGAAATGGTCTCACACACACGCACACTGGGAAACTGTCTCACACACACACAAACACGGGGAAACTGTCACACACTAGGCAATTGTCCCTCTCACACACACACACCCACACTGGGAAACTGTCTCACAAACACACACACACACTGGGAAACTGTCTCTCACACACACACACACACACACACATTGGGAAAATGTCTCTCACAGACACACACAAACACTCTGGGAAAATGTCTCACACACACACAAACACTGGGAAATGTATTACACACTAGGCAACTGTTCCTCTCACACACACACACCCACACTGGGAAGCTGTCTCACAAACACACACACACACTGGGAAACTGCCTCTCACACACACACACACACACACACATTGGGAAAATGTCTCTCACAGACACACACAAACACTCTGGGAAACTGTCACACACACACACACACACACACAAACAAAGAGACATTGGGAAATTGTCTCACAAAAGCACACTCACTGGGAAACAGTCTCACACAAACACACTGGGAAGCAGTCCCACACACACACACACACACACACACACACACACACACACAGACACTGGGAAACTGTCTCTCTCCCACACACACGTTGGGAAAATGTCTCACACTAACACGCACACAAACAGGGAAACTGTCTCACACACACACACACACACTGGGAAACTGTCTCACAAACACACACACCTGGAAACTGTCTCATACACTTATACCCAGGGAAACTGTCTCACACACACAAACTGGGAAACTTTCTCACGCACACACGCACACTGTGAAACTGTCACACACACACACACAACGGGTAACTGTTTCAAACACACACACACACACACACACACACACGCACTGGGAAAATGTCACACACAAAAACATGCACAGTGGGAAACTGTCTCACAAATACACACACACATACTGGGATACTGTCTCAAACACACACACACACACACACTAGGAAACTGTCTCTCACACACACACACACACTGGGAAACTGTTTCACACACAGACACACACACTCGGGGAAACTGTCTCACACACACACATACACTGGGAAACAGTCTCACACACACAGACACTCTGGGAAATTGTCTCACACACACGCACACTGAGAAACTGTCTCACACACAAACAAACACTGGGAAACTGTCTCACATACTAGGCAACTGTCCCTCTCACACACACACACCCACACTGGGAAACTGTCTCACAAACACACACACACACTGGGAAACTGTCTCTCTCTCTCACACACACACACACACACACACACACACACACACACACACACACACACACCCACTGGTAACTGTCTCTCTCACACACACACAAACATTCGAAACAGTCTCTCACACACACACACACATTGTCGAAACTGTCTCACACACAAACATACATTTGCAACTGTCTCACACAAACACATAAACACACACACTGGGAAACTGTCTCACACACACACAAGTGCACACAGACATGAGAAACTGTCTCACACACACACACACTGGGAAACTGTCTCACAGACACTCAAACTGCGAAAATGTCTCATACAAACACACACACACAGGGAAACTCACACACACACACACACACATAAACAAAAACTGGGAAAGTGTCTCACACACACACACACACACTGGGAAATTGTCTGACACACACACGCACTGGGAAATTGTCTCAAACAAACACAGACACACTCTGGGAAACTGTCACACACACACACACTCACACTGGCAAACTGTCTCATACACACAAACTGGGAAACATTCTCACACACACACACACTGGGAAACTGTCTCACACACATATTCACACAATGGAAAGCTGTCTGACACACACACACACATACACACTGGATAACTGTTGCGCACATACTCACAAGCACGCTGGGAAACTGTTTCACACACACACACACACACACACACACATTGGGAAAATGTCTCTCACAGACACACGCAAACACACTGGGAAGCTGTCTCACAAACACACACACACTGGGAAACTGTCTCACACAAACACACACTGGGAAACAGTCGCACACACGCACACACACACACAGAGATACTGGGAAAATGTCTCTCACACACACACACACACACACACACACACTGGGAAAATGTCTCACACAAACACACACACAAACAGTGAAACTGTCTCACTCACACACACACACTGGGAAACTGTCTCACAAACACACACACCTGGAAACTGTCTCACACACTTACACCCTGGGAAACTGTCTCACACACACAAACTGGGAAACTTTCTCACGCACACACGCACACTGTGAAACTGTCTCACACACATACACAACGGGTAACTGTTTCACACACACACACACACACACGCACTTGGAAAATGTCTCTCACACACACATACACAGTGGGAAACTGTCTCACACATACACACACACAGTGGGAAACTGTCTCTCACACACACACACACTGGCAAACTCTCTCACACATACACATACGCGCTGGGAAACTGTCTCACACACACACTGGGAAACTGTCTCACACACACACACACTGGGAAACTGTCTCTCTCACACACACACACACACAGACTGGGAAACTGTCTCACACACACACACAGTCAAACTGCGATAATGTCTCATACAAACACAAACAGAATGGGAAACTGTCACACACACACACACAGTCTGGGAAACTTTCTCAAACACACACACACACACAGGGAAACTGTCTCACACACGCACACGCAATGTGAAACGGTCTCACACACACGCACGCTGGGAAACTGACTCACAAACACACACGCAAACTGAGAAACTGCCTCACAGACACATGCACACACTGGGAAAATGTCTCTCTCACACACACACACACACACACACACACATTGGGAAACTGCCTCTCTCTCTCACACACACACACACACAAACTGGAAAATGTCTCATACACAAAAACTGGGAAACATTCTCGCAAACACACACAAACTGGGAAACATTCTCAAACACACTGCAAAATTTTCTCACACCAACAAACAAACAGACTGGGATCCTGTCTAACACACACACACACTGAGTAAATGTCACACACACACACACACACACACACACACACACACACACTGGGAAACTGTCTCACACACACACACACACTGGAAAACTGTCTCACATACACACACACACACATATTAGGAAACTGTCTCACACACACACACACACACTGGGAAACTGACACACACACACACGCACACACACACAGACACACACACACAAACACACACAGGGAAACTGTCTCACAAACATGCACATACACACACAATGGAAAGCTGTCTCTCTCTCACAGACACACACACACACACATACTACTGGAAAACTGTCTCGCACATACACAAAAACACACTGGTTAATTGTTTCACACACACACACACACATAAACTGGGAAAGTGTCTCACACACACACACACTGGGAAACTGTCTCACACACACACACTGGGAAATTGTCTCAAAGAAACACACACACACACTGGGAAACTGTCACACACACACACACACACACACACACACACACTGGCAAATTTGTCTCACACACACAAACTGGGAAACATTCTCAAACACACACAGACACACTGGGAAACTGTCTAACACACATACTCACACAATGGAAAGCTGTCTCACACACACACACATACACACTGGAAAACTGTCTTGCACATACTCACAAGCACACTGGGTAACTGTTTCACACACACACACACACACACACACACACACACACATTGGGAAACTCTCTCTCACAGACACACACACACACAGGGAAACTGTCTCTCACACACACACACACAAAGATACATTGGGAAACTGTCTCACAAACACGCACACACTGGGAAACTGTCTCATACAAACACACACTGGGAAACAGTCTCACAGACACACACACACACTGGGAAACTGTCACACACATACACATACACACGCAATGGAAAGCTGTCTCACACACACACACATACACACTGGAAAACTGTCTCGCACATACACACAAGCACACTGGGTGACTGTTTCAAACACACACACTGGGAAACTGTCTCTCACAGACACACACTCACACACACACACACACACACACAAAGCGACACTGGGAACATGTCTCTCACACACACACACACTGGGAACCTGTCTCACACAAACACACACTGGGAAACAGTCACACACACACACACACACACACACACACACACACTGGGAAACTCCCTCACACACACACACACATGCACACACAATGGAAAGCTGTCTCACACACACTCACACACACACATACAAACTGGAAAACTGTCTTGCCCATACACACAAACACGCTGGGTAACTGCTTCACACACACACTGGGAAACTGTCTCACACAGATACACACACACACACTGGGAAATTGTCTCACACACACACACACACACACACACACACACACACACACACACACACACACACACTGGGAAACTGTCTCTCTCTCACACACACACACTGGGAAACTGTCTCACACAAACAAACACACAAACAGGGAAACTGTCTCACACATACACACACACATACTGGGAAACTGTCTCAAACACACACACACACACACACACTAGGAAAATGTCTCTCACACTCACACACACACTGGGAAACTGTCTCACACACAGACATACACACTTGGGGAAACTGTCTCACACACACATTCATTGGGAAACAGTCTCACACACACAGACACTCTGGGAAATTGTCTCACACATACGAACACTGGGAAACTGTCTCACACACACACAAACACTGGGAAACTGTCTCACACACTAGGCAACTGTCCTTCTCACACACACACACCCACACTGGGAAACTGTCTCACAAACACACACACACACTGGGAAACTGTCTCTCTCACACACACACACACACACACACACACACACACACACACACACACACACACACACACACACACACACTGGTAACTGTCTCACACACACACACACATTCAAAACTGTCTCACACACACACACAAACACATTTTCGAATCTGTCTCAAACACAAACACACATTCGCAACTGTCTCACACAAACACATAAACACTCACACTGGGAAAATGTCTCACACACACACACGTCTACACAGACATGAGAAACTGTCTCACACACACACACAATGGGAAACTGTCTCACAAACACTCAAACTGGGAAAATTTTTCATATAAACACACACAGACTGTGAAACTTTCTCACACACACACACAAACACACACACACTGGGAAAATTTCACACACACACACACACACACACATAAACTGGGAAAGTGTCTCACACACACACACACTGGGAAACTATCTCACACACACACACACTGGGAAATTGTCTCAAACAAACACACACACATACTGGGAAACTGTCACACACACACACAGACACACACACACACACTGGCAAACTGTCTCACACACACAAACTGGGAAACATTCTCACACACATACACACACACTGGGAAACTGTCTCACACACATACTCACACAATGAAAAGCTGTCTCACACACACCCACACATACACACAGGAAAACTGTCTTGCACATACTCACAAGCACACTGGATAACTGTTTCACACACACACACACACACACACACACACACACACACACACACATTGGGAAACAGTCTCTCACAGAATCACACACACACACTGGGAAACTGTCTCTCTCACACACACACACACAAAGAGACATTGGGAAACAGTCTCACAAACACGCACACACTGGGAAACTGTCTCATACAAACACACACTGGGAAACAGTCTCACAGACACACACACACACACTGGGAAACTGTCACACACATACACATACACACGCAATGGAAAGCTGTCTCACACACACACACATACACACTGGAAAACTGTCTCGCACATACACACAAGCACACTGGGTGACTGTTTCAAACACACACACTGGGAAACAGTCTCTCACAGACACACACACACACTGGGAAACGGCCTCACACACACACACTCACACACACACACACACACACACACAAAGCGACACTGGGAACATGTCTCTCACACACACACACACTGGGAACCTGTCTCACACAAACACACCCTGGGAAACAGTCTCACACACACACACACACACACACACACTGGGAAACTCCCTCACACACACACACACATGCACACACAATGGAAAGCTGTCTCACACACACTCACACACACACATACAAACTGGAAAACTGTCTTGCCCATACACACAAACACGCTGGGTAACTGCTTCACACACACACTGGGAAACTGTCCCACACAGATACACACACACACACTGGGAAATTGTCTCACACACACACACACACACACACACACACACACACACACACACACTGGGAAACTGTCTCTCTCACACACACACACTGGGAAACTGTCTCACACAAACAAACACACAAACAGGGAAACTGTCTCACACATACACACACATACTGGGAAACTGTCTCAACCACACACACACACACACACACTAGGAAAATGTCTCTCACACTCACACACACACTGGGAAACTGTCTCACACACAGACACACACACTTGGGGAAACTGTCTCACACACACACATACACTGGGAAACAGTCTCACACACACAGACACTCTGGGAAATTGTCTCACACACACGCACACTGGGAAACTGTCTCACACACACACAAACACTGGGAAACTGTCTCACACACTAGGCAACTGTCCTTCTCACACACACACACCCACACTGGGAAACTGTCTCACAAACACACACACACACACTGGGAAACTGTCTCTCTCTCACACACACACACACACACACACACACTGGTAACTCTATCACACACACACACACATTCGAAACTGTCTCACACACACACACACACACATTTTCGAATCTGTCTCACACACAAACACACATTCGCAACTTTCTCACACAAACACATAAACACTCACACTGGGAAAATGTCTCACACACACACACGTCTACACAGACATGAGAAACTGTCTCACACACACACACAATGGGAAACTGTCTCACAAACACTCAAACTGGGAACATTTTTCATATAAACACACACAGACTGTGAAACTTTCACACACACACACACACACACACACACACACACACACATAAACTGGGAAAGTGTCTCACACACACACACACTGGGAAACTATCTCACACACACACACACTGGGAAATTGTCTCAAACAAACAAACAGACACACTGGGAAACTGTTTCTCACAGACACTCACACACACACTGGGAACCTGTCTCTCACACACACACACACACACACACACTCTGGGGAAACTGTCTCACACACACACATACACTGGGAAACAGTCTCACACACACAGACACTCTGGGAAATTGTCTCACACACACGCAAACTGGGAAACTGTCTCACACACACACAAACACTGGGAAACTGTCTCACACACTAGGCAACTGTCCCTCTCACACACACACATACACACTGGGAAACTGTCTCACAAACACACACACACACTGGGAAACTGTCTCTCACACACACACACACACAAACACACACACACACACATTGGGAAAATGTCTATCACAGACACACACAAACACTCTGGGAAACTGTCTCACACACACACAAACACTGGGAAACTGTCTCACACAACAGGCAACTGTCCCTCTCACACACACACACCCACACTGGGAAACTGTCTCACAAACACACACACACACTGGGAAACTGTCTCTCTCATACACACACACACACACACACATTGGGAAAATGTCTCTCACAGACACACACAAACACTCTGGGAAACTGTCTCACACACACACACACACACAAACAAAGAGACATTGCGAAATGGTCTCACAAACGCACACACACTGGCAAACTGTCTCACACAAACACACTGGGAAACTGTCTCACACACACACACACACACACACAGACACTGGGTAACTGTCTCTCACACACACACATGTTGGGAAAATGTCTCACACTAACACACACACAAACAGGGAAACTGTCTCACACACACACACACACACTGGGAAACTGTCTCACAAACACACACACCTGGAAACTGTCTCATACACTTTTACCCAGGGAAACTGTCTCACACACACAAACTGGGAAACTTTCTCACGCACACACGCAAACTGTTAAACTGCCTGACACACACACACAACGGGTAACTGTTTCACACACACACACACACAAGCACTGGGAAAATGTCACACACACAAACATACACAGTGGGAAACTGTCTCACACATACACACACACATACTGGGAAACTGTCTCAAACACAAAAAGACACACACACACACACTGGGAATCTGTCACTCACACTCACACACACACTGGGAAACTGTCTCACACACACACACACACACACTCGGGGAAACTGTCTCACACACACACATACACTGGGAAACAGTCTCACACACACAGACACTCTGGGAAATTTTCTCACACACACGCACACTGGGAAACTGTCTCACACACACACAAACACTGGGAAACTGTCTCACATACTAGGCAACTGTCCCTCTCACACACACACACCCACACTGGGCAACTGTCTCACAAACACACACACACACTGGGAATCTGTCTCTCTCTCACACACACACACACACAAACACACACACACACACAGGTAACCGTCTCTCACACACACACACTCATTTTCTAAACTGTCTCACACACAAACACACATTCGCAACTGTCTCACACAAACACATAAACACACACACTGGGAAACTGTCTCACACACACACAAGTGCACACAGACATGAGAAACTGTCTCACACACACACACACTGGGAAACTGTCTCACAGACACTCAAACTGGGAAAATGTCTCATACAAACACACACAGACTGGGAAACTTTCTCATACACACACACACACACACACACACACACAGGGAAACTCACACACACACACGCACACAAACAAAAACTGGGAAAGTGTCTCACACACACGCACACACACTGGGAAACTGTCTGACACACACACGCACTGGGAAATTGTCTCAAACAAACACACACACACTTTTGGAAACTGTCACACACACACACACTCACATTGGCAAACTGTCTCATACACAGAAACTGGGAAACATTCTCACACACACACACACTGGGAAACTGTCTCACACACATACTCACACAATGGAAAGCTGTCTGACACACACACACACATACACATTGGATAACTGTCGCGCACATACAAGCACACTGGGAAACTGTTTCACACACACACACACACATTGGGAAAATGTCTCTCACAGACACACGCAAACACACTGGGAAACTGTCTCTCACACACACACACACACACAAAGAGACATTGGGAAACTGTCTCACAAACACACACACACTGGGAAACTGTCTCACACAAACACACACTGGGAAACAGTCTCACACACGCACACACACACACAGAGACACTGGGAAAATGTCTCTCGCACACACACACACACACACACTGGGAAAATGTCTCACACAAACACACACACAAACAGGGAAACTGTCTCACTCACACACACAAACTGGGAAACTGTCTCACAAACACACACACCTGGAAACTGTCTCACACACTTACACCCTGGGAAACTGTCTCACACACACAAACTGGGAAACTTTCTCACGCACACACGCACACTGTGAAACTGTCTCACACACACACACACTGGGAAAATGTCTCACACGCACACATACACAGTGGGAAACTGTCTCACACATACACACACACAGTGGGAAACTG